>NW_027526203.1:352784347-353067184 GCF_048455015.1 Haemaphysalis longicornis | reverse complement strand
ACAGACAAAAGTATGTTGCCGAGCTACTCTGTCGTGGTTGCCAGCATTATTTTTGGGAGGGACACATACGGCTCGTAGTTCTAGGGTGTTATCAGCAAAACCAGTTCTCGTCAAGGTGCTTTAAGGGATGCCCTTTCATTTGGGATAGAGAATATATACTCGAGAAAAATCGGTTGTCTGTCCCTTTCACATCAGTAATCAACAGTAGCCTTCACCCCACTGTAGATTTATTTTGATCTGGACAGTATTGAAGAGCTGCCCCCTGCCTCATTACCTGGGCCAGCTGACAGCAGGAGATAAGAGGGGCAGTCAGAAGGTCTCTTCCTTCAGGAATAGCATGGCTACATAAAAGGCACCAACTTTTTCTTTCTGAGTGTTGGACAGATAGAAGATATCACAAGTTATTTTATGCTTTATTTATGCACAACTTATTCGATGCTTGGTCACACACGATGGACCCATGATCTGAGATCTCCAAATACTATACTTTACATACGCTCATACTGTCAGGCTCAATTGCTATAACCAATAATAATGAAAATGAATATATTGTTATAAGCGGTTTATTTTACCATATTACACATAGCAAAGTTGATGGTACCACAACTGCTAATTGTTAGATCCAATATATTGTTATAACTCGTATTATTGTAAGTGGGTTGGACATAAAAATTCCAGATAGCAGCGGGGACCACAAACAGTTGATTCAGGACAGGTTGTTAGTCAACACATCATTGACAATTTTAGTTGGTCAAAAGCTGCAAACAATTGCTCAATAATGCTACACATTTTGCTGATGCTCTCCGTCACTTTAAAGCGCTCCGGAGTGCTCTGAAAACACTCTACACGTTGAGGTGGTCGAAATCAAGCGCTCAAAGTATGTTCAGTTTGTTGTCCTAGAGCAGCAACCTCCAGCTCTGACCACCTCCAACTGCTCCAACTATGAAGTGGGAGTGCCGTTGAGATCTGGAAGTGAGCGGTCACGTTGACACCGGCCGCCACGTCGGTCACCCACAGCCCTCCGAGCATTCCTGTAACTTCGCTGCTACCGCAGTGAGGCCTAGCCAGCTGTTTGTCGTCAAAGTGTTTCTCCTTATCACGCGATACCATGCCACGTACACGACACACTAACGCAGCTGTAGATGCCAATTGTGCGGTGGCGGCAGCAGGGCGTCAGCCGTGAAGCAGCGCAGGTAGCTCCAGCTCCTGCTGGTTAGCGCTCTTTAAAATGGGCTTCATGCCGCAGACAAAGTGGCACGTGTGATAAAGGAGGAAATAAAGTGGCTTAAAATGGCAGCAAAAATCCTCATTCGGGCCCCTTATGAAGGCGGCCACCACATCTACCATGGCGGTAAGCCTAAACACCTCTAAGCAGCCCAGCTGGCTGCTCGTAATGCATTTGCACCTGTTTGAAAATGAAGCCTCGGGTTCGCTTCACCATATTGGCGCAAGTAGTAGGCCCCTCCCACTGCCGCGGAGGCGACACTGGTAATGTGGCGGTGGCACCACATTTACCAGCTGATCCAAAGCAGGTAGAGTATTCGGAGGGGGAGCAATATCTCTCGATCGGACTGGGAGCGACCTCCACGTCAGAGTGCTCCAAGCCAGAGGAGCAGAGCGTCACCCCAAACACAGCACAAGCAACACAGTTTAGCTACTTTAGCAAGCCGATTACCAGAAACGATATTTGCAAGAACAAGTACTGCGTTATTGCATTCTTCAAGAGCACTCGACAAATCCTCACTTTACGATTCACAGGGACAATTAATGCCAGTCAATTTTTGAAGCAGCCTCACATACATCAAAACCCATTCGCATAAAAACTGCAAAGAGAAACTGAAAAACAATTAGAAATAAGTAGGCGTTCTGGCACAAACCTGGAGTCATCTGATAAAAAGAATAAACAACATTAAATGAAAAATCTTACACAAGGTCTACTGGGTCTAGGAATCAAAGAGAGCTCTGGGCAGACTCAGGCAGCTTTATGCTTGCGTGTCAATGCTCCTCCGCAAACTGACATACCAAGGAAGCTGAACACAACTTTCTGGGTACTGGAAGTCAGTCTCACCTGCCCCTGTAACTGTAGTCACCAGTGCAATGGAAAGGTGCCAGTTTTTCATGCACTGGTCACGCTACACATTTTTACTGTTCATTGGCTTCGAGTCTGCAGGGCTGGAACAGCTATGTACAAGGTCCTCAGCAAGCTGCCCTCCCTTCCACAAGTCAAGCTTGTCCCCGCACCACATTTGAGGCTTCTTGGTCCTTAGCAGAGCCAAGGACCAAGCAGCCTCAAATCATTTACGTCGCCGAGGCACTAGCAATGGCAAGTGCCTGCCCTGGATGACCTCTGAACTTAAATGGGGCAACCTGAAGGGTCTATTAGACAAAAGTACGCAAATCAAGTGCACGCCTCCGGTTCTCACAAGCCAAGCATTCATTTCTTTGTGCATAAAGCAAACAGAAGATTGAACCACCCATAAAAAAGTACACAAACAAGGGGGGAAAAATGAATGCACCACCCACCACAGTCTCCTGGTTCACGTCACCATCGGGAGCAAACATGGTCTGAACCATAAACTTGTGCTTGTTCTTTTCAGTCGGATCATACTCAAACGGCTGCAGCATTACTGCAAAAGGTTAGGCAACACATTAGCACATGGAGACAAAGGAGGTAACAATGTCCACAGGTTTCCAGGTGAAAGTTTAAATTAGGGTTTTACAAGGAGTGCTGTACTGGAGGGCTAGAGATTCCTGAGGTTCCCTGAACAGGGGCGCAAAATCTCATGCACGTAGGCATTTGTATCAGAAATACATCTTCTGTGATCAAGATCACAAACCATGACCTTGCGTCAAGTTGTGCAACAACTTAGTCAACGAGTATATGCAGTGGGCTAATATGGCGGGTTTGCAGCACAAGTTCGCCTTGCAAGGTTCATACAGACAAAACCAAACCCTTAAGGATCAATATAATGCCATGTTGGAATAACCATATCAATAACAGCCACAAGGCAGCGGTTAGGCCTAAAATTTAGGAATGGAAAGGGCAATGCACGAGCAATTTTGTCAAACTCCCCCAGTAAACCCGAAGGCCAACTGTGATGCGAGTACCACCAAAGCAACTTGGACACTACTGGTAGCACTGTGAAATGCTTTAAGTAATCAGCTATGTTTAAAATAGCTCTGTAGCAGCAGATGACGCTACATGACCTGGTGTAGCACGCAAACAGCCACGCCAGCCATGTAGTGGAACAGACACGCCAGCTGACCTGATTCAGCCAGGTGGCAGGAGAAAACTGCTTCACTCCGCGCATCTGATTCTCTAATAGTCGTCCTTTCAAAGTCTTGGTTTCAAAATCACGGATGCCTGCTGGCAGCTTGCAGCATGCATGTACAAATTTCAGGTGCCATATTTTGAAACCTTGCAGCCGTTTACCATTAAGACTATACGAAAACAGCATTCTCAGGATGTCAATTTTCCCTGCAGTACTCGAGGCCGACCATTATGCCAACAGCAACAAGAGCAACCACAGACTTGTCTGAAGAGAATTGTCGGCTTGCAAAGCACACCAATCAATTAAAATTTAGAACAGGTGCAATAACTCTACGGATAAATGGCCACGTCACAAACTACGCAAAACCAACAAGTGGACACACTGAGCTAACAGCTGCGAGTTTAGAGGGGATCTGGACAGCATAGGATAAGAGTAGGTGAAAGAAGCCATCCAGCAGTGGTCACAAATAAGCTGTTGACGACAGATCACCTCGGAGAGTCTCTTGCAATGGGCTCCCATCGTTCTTAGCACAGCAGCTACTACTCTGGCTGCCTCCGGCTCCAGAAACATTCAGTGCTGAGCTGAAGAGGCCCAATTATAGCACCCATAACCTCCCAGCACAGTTCGGTTCTAGGAAGCAAAAACAGATCCCACAACCAGGCCGTTCCACAGGCCAAGTGTCCTGTTAGGTTTCACTTTTGGCATAACTGGGCCCTTGTTTTCCACTAAGCAGTTCAGATACAGGTCACCCATTTTTCACTGTTCCCTTAAAGATGTAGCAAATTAGGGTGAGGAAAGCAAGAAATTTTAAAACCGCCCTTTTATTGGAATCCCTCAGTGGTTACAAAATTGCTTCTCACCGAAAGAGCACTTAGCGAGGCATGAAAGGCCCAATGTTATGAATAAAACGGTGACTAGTTGTCTTCACGGTCATACTGAAAACTTTTAAGTGCTTAACCCATTGCACTCTTAGATTTAGCAGCAGGCTAAGGATAAAGCCCAAGGAATGAAAGCCTCCAAAAATTTTCCTTACAGCCATAGGTGCATAACCAAAATTTCTTAGCAGTACGAGCTGCTCCTCAGTGGCCAAGAGGTTTCCTCTCCCCTCCCCCCAGTCCAGTGACCAACACACAGCGCAGTTGTTTCAAAACAGTAGGATTCTAGCTTTTGCCCGTCAAATAAAATTCCTTGCAAGGGCAGCGGCTCGGGAAAGCACAAGTGGGTACCCACCAGCCACCTGGACGGCCTGCTTGGGTTCGAGGATGCCACTGTTGGGCCTAACACAGTAGCGCTTCGGTGCTGTCGTCTTTACTTTGAAGCAGATGCGCTTGTCTGTTGGATTGGACAACTTGAGGTGCGAGGTCACCACATCGTTGAATGGTCCTGCACAGAGAGACAGAGGCGCGAGCTAAGTACGCCGGGCTGCTTCTCCACGTTACCTGGCCCACCAACAGGCAAAACACTGAACTTGCCTTTGGGCGGGGAGGGGGGGGGGGGGGGGGGGATGTATGTGCATACTGAAGCACTGGCAATGTTTTTTTAAAGGATATTCAGGGCTACAGAACCCGCAAATGATAGAGCACTGTTTGAAACATAGGGGGAAAAAAATACGAACAATCTCATTGACCATTAATGTGAACCAAATACCAAAATGGCAAGAGAGACTGGCACTTTCATTTACTAAGGGGAATGCCACACAACAACACACCATTTTTTTTGCTCCAAGAATGCAAGTCAGCTTCTTTTTTTTTACTCCTTTCCAGATTTTCTAGCTTTGCTGTCTTGCAAAGGATGACAATATAAGGTTGCATTTTGTGCAAAGAACCCAAAGGCTGCATGTGCCTTGTGGCAGAGCCAACTTCTTGCAGTGCCACTGGGTAGGCCTTCCCAACAAATGCAGGCTTTGCAGGCCTTGGAATGAATAAAGCATTTACCAAGGATGGTGGCACACTGGGCCTTATCAACTTGATTGTGGGAGGGAGCTTAGGGATGAATGGTCAAGTCAGGCCATACAGGCCTGACTTGACCAGAAAGGATAAAAAAATCGTGGTACCGACGAACTGCATTTCATCTCTCAAGTAAAAGTCTCTAAAATAAATGCCTGTGTAAAGCGCTGCGCTGGGCACGCTCCTACAATAAGTGCCGAGTGTTTTAGTAAAATGGCTCCCGCTGCAGGTTCCAGCAAGGCACTGGAGCCTCCCATGTACTGGTCCTTGGCGGAGTTGAAACCTAGTGCAGTTACAATCCCAGCGAGGCTGGCAAGAGTGTCTGCCACATCTCGAGGGTGTTGGCTAGAAAGTCAGAATGGGGTTCGCCCTCACGCCCAAGGGCTCGGAATGCCCAGAGGAAGGGGATCTGGGTCTTCAGGCCGCCCTGGGCCCTTCTTCACCCTCTTTGTGCGCACGCATTGTGGTATGGATCAACGATGTTGTGCATACAGGGCGATCAGTGTTGTCTACATAACAAAAGCAGCCACAAGCCACCGCGATTGTTTACCACAACGTGACTACAGCCAGAGAGCTAGCACACTGCTACTCTGGTGCAACAGTATGTGTGTGTGTGTGTGTGTGTGTGTGTGTAACCTCCTGCAGCAGCGTATCCAGGAATTCATTTCGAGCGAGGGGGGGAAAGATCTCAAAGGGAGGGAGAGAGAGAGAGAGAGAGAGAGAGAGAGAGAGAGAGAGAGAGAGAGAGAGAGAGAGAGAGAGAGGGGGGGGGGGGGGGGGGGGGGGGGCTGCTGCATTCACCAGTAACCGGGAGTGTGCAGGTGTTGGGCACATGGCAGAGAACCCACACTCGGCTTGCCACACAGGTTTCCATGCCCTTTTTGGATTGCAAACAGCTCCAATGCACCCACGTAGTAAACCAGCCCGCTGGCTAGTTAACAATGTGCCAATTGTGTCCACGTGTTGAATGGCCGGATTGAAACGAGGATAGCCGACCTACCGAGCAATGCTGCGCAAGGACATCACGTGTTAGGAGGCAGCCCTTCTATCGTATGTGTCTCTGCGGCACTCAATCATCCAAAGCAACGGCATTTCGACAGGCAACAAAACAATGTATACGAAAGAAGATGTACACCTGTGCTTCCTTGCCCTGTTCACAAACACAGCCCAGACCTTGCTTACAGACAAATTTATGTTCCAGTCACTGCAGCAGTCAGGAAAAAAAAAATAAATACATAAATGCATTTTTTTTTAGACGGTCACTGGACCCAATTCGTCAGTCTTACTTATGGCTGCATTGTGCAGTTTGACTATTATTTGGCTATTTTGTGGAAGTTTGGGGCTGCAGGTTATCTGCAATAGGCAACAAGAGAAAAAATTACTCTGCTCGCAACTGCCACACTACCAAAATGACATCACATTGTTTGCAATGTGTTTTTATGCTGCTTCAGCTTTCAAAATTTGATTTTCACCAATTCCATGGGCAATAAAAATTTTGTGTTTGTTGAAGCACAGGTTGCACAGGTTAAACATGCTAGAAATTCACTGAATTTAGCCCCACATCTAGCCTGAATTTAGCCAGCATATTTTCGAGCAGGCAACTCTAGCAAGCTCATGGGAAGGATGGTTTGATGGAAACATTTTTAAAGCACTTTTCTGGCTTCAAAACGTGCATGCATCAGCAAGAAAAATTCTACACCTTCACTTGCCAAGCTAATGGTTACAGGTCACTTCGGTGTCCCTTTAATGTATTGCAGCTACACCCAGGCTTCACGTGAACTGCCATGGAAGGCAACAGATTAATTTAGACAAGATAGTGCTCTTTATCGGGCCTGAAGACACAGGAGCCTTCATGTTTCGACTCCAAGAACTAAAGCTGCCACAACCAAAAAACAAGCAAGCGACTTCATGCAGAGCAGCACTCCTTTACGCCTGAACTGCTGTAGCAGCCAGCAGAAACATGCACAGCATTAAGTGCCAGCCGGGTTTTCCCTTTCCACACTGATTCCGAGTAGCCCTGTCCTCCAAGAGACCCATTAGGTAACACAACATTCAAAGATGTATCAATTGCTTTAGCCATGAAGCCAAAGCTTTCTCCTTAAATTCTTGTGGCCTTGGGCAAAATTTGACAATTGCTAATAAGGCAACAGCTGCACTTACATAAACACCATTGAACAGCACACTTCGTTGTTTACGAAAACGGCCACAGAGAAATTTCAACTGCCCTGTGTAGTGTATTCTGCATGTAATTGCAGACTGTATTCCACTGCTATGTTGCACCAGACAAATGTATTTGTGTAACTGGCAGCGCGTGTTTGAAGACATTTGCTTTACATTCCGTCACTGACTAGCTTGTATAGGCCATTCGGCTACACAACCATATTAGAAGACTAATACTTTTTTTTTAGTATCTGTGTTCAGGATTACGTATATAAAGGATGAAAAACAGGCACCTTCCCACATCTTCAAGGGCTTTTTTTTTTTTAATTCTGGCTCCTCCTTTCCAGCAGTACTTTTGATAAAGTTGGCAACTTACACAATCACTTCCGCTGGATAGCCACCATTATTTGATTTTTCGAGCTGTTGCCACACGCTGCACTAACTGTACAGTAGCAAGACTACCCTGGAATGCCCTGTACTACCAGACAGCAGGCTTCTCTCACTTGCCATTCTGTGGGATGTTACAACACATGTAGCCTAAAAAAAAAAAAAAAAAAGCACACAAAAGAAGCTCCAAACTGGGCCTCTAGGAGCTTGGCTAAGAGGTGCATATAACTCCCAAAATTGGATTTTTAAATCTAGCACCATTTTTGCTGTGCAGATTCATCAAAAGCACAAAGGCACTGGAGATTTCACTACAGAGATCCAGTGAAAGCTATTCAAGGTATTCTGTTGGGATTTCCAGAGGAGCTGATCGCCACAATGCCATGTATTCCACATAAAAGCCAATTTGTGAAGCGTGTATGGCCATAAGTATCAGACAGCAGACATTGTCTCACATCATCCTTAATCTAACAAATGAAATGCCACAGCCATGAGGTAAGGCCACTAGGGCCCCTGCACGAGGCTTGTACAGCCCCCCGAATTTTTTTTAATATCGTGGCAGCGTCGACCGGCAGGTGGGGCAGCGCCTTATCACAGTAGAAAGCGGTGGAACGACCAAATACTTTGCCTGTGCAGAACAATTATGCCAGTGCACCCGTTGCCTGCTAGGCTGTTCGCACAAGCACGACGCAGCCCCTTCCCCTTATAATCAGCACGCTATTTTCATTGCTGGCCGGTGACAGCAATTTCGCGTGTGCCTTGTTCACGGCAAGGCGGCTGATAATCAGCAGAAAGGGGTTGTGTCGTGGTTGCGGGAACAGCCTAGCAGATGACAGCTGCACATGCAAGTGAAAAACTACCCTCGCTTGTTTTGCCACTGTCTACTGTGATAAGGTGCTGAAACAGTCACTGGTCAACGCTCCTCGCGGTATTAGAAAAATTCGGCAGCTGTACATGCCAAAAGGCAACAAGATTAGGTGAACACCTAAAAGCTCCAACTCTCTTGCTCTGCACACGATCGCGAATCACTGCATAATCTTCACACCAGCCTTTTCTACAATCAGGAAAGAGCAGAATACATCGATGAACATAATTCCACCGAACAGTCGAACAGTGGCCCCCTGACATCAGCAGACAAGGCTTGCCGGCGGCACTTGTGCAAGTGTTTGGCTGATGCCATAAAGTAGGCGAAACACAGCCGTAGTAAACCCAGGGCCGGTAAAAAGTTGCCTATGACCAACCTCATCGTAGTGTGAAGTTCCAAGTGGGCAACACTGCCATGGAATTCAACAAGGTAATCAATGCAAGCACAAGGTTTGCAGAAGGACTCGCACAAAAGTGGGTAGGATTATTTGTAGTAAAAAAGAGGATTTTAAAATACATTTTAAAGACAGGGTAGCAGCCCAATAACATACGACACCTCGGTTGTTTCTTGGCACCCAAGAAACTGGTTGGCCCATGTAAGATAGTCGAGAGGAAATGCCGAACAAAAATGTTAAAAGATACACTGCGAACTTTTTTCCTTTGCAATAAGGCAGCAGTGGCATTTGATATACCATTACCTTGTAGAAGAGACCGCATAGGACAATTGGGAAGACGCATCAATGCAAGAAGGACATGGGAACACCGCCAAAACAGCAGAAAGATCTGCCTCATAACATTGCAATATATCGCAACCAGTGTGGTTGCCATGACATGTCTGATAAAAAACCAGCGCAATTGGGCATAAAAAAAAAAAATCCCCAAAGCTTCCACAACACGCGTCACTCACAGACTTATTTCCAGCCTCTTGTTCAATCACAGTTACACAATAGATCTTGTTAAGGGCTGGCCAGTGTGGCGAGACAAAGACGCTGCGCAGCCCGTGGCAAGTGATGTGGCGAACTTTTGCGAGTGATACAGGGACATTTGAATTTGGCCATGAAGACAAATTACAAGTTTGGTTCATTCAAAGACTGCACTGACCCAAATGCAATGTTGAAGCGAAATATTCAGGAAAATAGATGAAGCAGTGCCAACCCACCAGCCACTTTCTCACCTGGTTCTCATGACCGCGATTGAACTGGGGCCTCTGGTTCTGTTTGATCGTACGACTTGAATGCTAATGTGCAGTTTTGTCTTCATGGCCCCTCGAAGCAGAGCTGGGGTCTGCGACTGAGCAGTTGCTAGTTTCACCATCCTGCAGTGTCCCAGTGAATTTAGCTGCCAATAAAGCCGCAACGTTGTTGCTTGAGCGTGGAGTCTGTCTACCGTGTGCGAGTACCCCGATTCCGCTATGGGGCTGGTATACTGCAGGGCTTGGTAGTTCTTGCCCTCATGCAGCTAGCCAGGGTTCCCTGTTATCCCAGACACTAGCCCACAAGAAGCACAACAGATAGTGCCACCGCCTTGTTCATATGGAAACAGAAGCCAAAAGGAAGAAGACATCTTCAATGACGGGCGAGGTCATTCTCTTGAACTACTTTCTTTTTCATATATACGAAAACTCTGTACATTCGTATGGGAGACGGTTACTTACTACGGGACCTAATGTGCTCCCCACTTCCAATAAACCATGCTTCAGGATCCCCAGTAAAGAAGTACGACGCCAAAGTTTGATTTCTAAAAACTGCAATGGTTCACTTTATGAAGATGCCTTTCTGAAAAGATGGGCGGCAAAAGTCACTTGGAATCAATTTTGAGTGTAATTTATCGCAGTTTTGAAAGGACAGAAAATGGCTTGGCTCAGCCGCTCGACAAAATCAACCGAACTTAGGGAAGTGTGCGGCATAGAAGCTACCCGCCAGCCAAACTCTCGGTGCTCTGTCCCTTACCCCTCAGGGATGAGTACATTAGGTGGGAAAGAAACCAACAAGTCTGTGCATGGCAACACAACACAAAGTTGTCATTTTAGTGGGGTTTGGGGAGTTTTTTTGTCTTCTTTCCCCCACCTCTTGGATGATTTTGAAGCAGACAACAAAGCTGGAATCTTCCTTGAACAGAAAAAAAAAAAAAAAAAAGCGCCAACTATGCCCTATAGCACCTCTTCTGATCCAGAACCCTCAGCGGCCAAAACCAAAACTGGTGCCATGAATAATGCTGCAATACATCTTTGGCAGCAGAAACTCATCAAGGCATTAAAAAATAATGTAAGGCACTTTTGGCATAAGTACTCTCAACTTCACGACGCTACTTCCTTGATGCCGAGTTAAACTATTTTTTAAATGCACTGTGCAGCATCCATGAGACATCTAGACTTTCTTGGACAACTGCAATGCTAAATAGCACTGCACAAGGGTTCCAGAATTGCAAAAATGGTAAAAAAAAGTAAATGGGTAGCTAACAAAACTGCTCAATTTCGCATAAATTGCTTCGTACCAGTTCCCCATTTAACACCTTCGTGACCGCGCCTATTCCCATCGGTAGTATGTTATCAAACACAAATTCAAAATTTGGCACTCTCCGAGTGCTTCTGGATAGCTAACGGCATCCAAAGGGCAAAAGAGGAAGTATTTTCTCAGTTTCATTTTAGAGTTTTTCTCCGCCGCGGGGGAGGGGGGTTTAACGGTCCTCCGGAGTCAGGCGCACATGGTTTCGGTTGTGGTGTCGATGCCGCTTGCCGATGCTCCACAGGAACGGCAAATTTTGACAGATTCCAATGAATCTGAGCTGTAATAGCCGCTGAAGAATATTGCAAGCTGCTGTCCGCCACCACATCCGCAAGGACACGCCCACAGTTCAATTATTTCCATCCCCCTCCAGCTGCTGTGCCTGCGTTAGATCACCCGTTCTCGATACAAGAACTCAATGCAGCTATTTCCGATGTCAAAAAACGCTCTTCTCCTGGTTACGATGAAATTACTTATGAGGCTATTTTGCATTTATCACACCACTCTCGCTTGAGTCTCTTGGAGTACTATAACGCTACGTGGCTGCACGGAATCGTTCCTCCTGATTGGAATCTAGCGAAGATTACTTCCGTTCTGAAGCCTGGAAAGCCACCGACACGTTATGACTCTTTTCGACCGATTGCCCTACTCAGTTGCATTGGAAAATTAATGGAAAAAATGATATTCAAAAGGATGAATTGGTATGTCGAAACCAGGAAACTTTACCCCCCTGAAATGAACGGCTTTCGACAGAATCGATCGGCCATTGACAACATAATTGCACTTGTATCATCTTTAGAAGAAGAACTAAATTCTGGCCATATCCCAACTGCAGTGTTTTTAGACATCAAGTCAGCATTTGACTCGGTTTACCATGATGCTATCCTAGCATCTCTTATTGCACTCGGCTTAGGAGGGAGGCTATATGCATGGATTGCGAACTATCTCGACGGACGAAAACTTTTCATGTGCACAGAAGAAGGCCCCACACCATGCTACGACGTAAATAGAGGCATCCCTCAAGGAGAGTTTTAAGCCCGCTGCTGTTTAATCTTACGCTTATTCACCTTAAACGTGTTCTTCCCCGGGGTGTCAAAGTCACACTCTACGCGGATGATATCTGTGTTTGGAGTGCTTCAAGATCGCATCGGATCACACAGCAGAAGCTGCAGAAGGCTCTTTCAAGAATAGCGGCATACCTGTCGCCGAGAGGACTCCATCTTTCCTCCGAAAAAAGTGTCGCAATGGCGTTCACCCGCAAGAGAATGGACCGATACCCTCTAATCCTCAGTAGCCGGCCTCTGCATTACGTACGCACCCAAAGATACCTTGGCATTGTCATAGACAGAAACCTCTCCTGGTCCCCAGAAGTAAAAAGATTACGCACGCGAATTTTAGCAGCATCCCAAATTATTGGATATCTTTGTGGCACTCGCTGGGGCAGTGATTGTCGCTCTGCGGTGCTCCTCTTCAAGGCATATGTTGATGGTATCTTGCGCTATAGCCTTCCCGTCCTGCAGACACTGTCCCCGACAAGCAGAAAACAACTGGAAGCGGCAAGGAACAACTGTCTGAGGAAGTGCCTTGGCCTCCCTGCAGGCTCGTCATGTTGTGGGACCCTTGCAGAAGCTGGCTGCCTGCCCATGGATGTGTTACGGCTTCAAGAGACGCTACGAAATTACTTGAGGTACAGACTACATGCCACAACCCATTTCCTGGCTCGCAGTGCGGATCAAGACGCTTCCAGCTTAGGACGAACAATAAGGGCAATTGATGCTTCCGTGCCAAATCAAGCACCGCAGACCATGCCACTGGGTTTTCCGCCATGGACTTTGTCACCTGTTACCATAAAACATTCTATACCTGGAATTGATTCAAAAAAGCGCATATCCCAAACTGTCCTACTTCAGGTTACACTTGCCCATATTCAAAAATTTTACTCCGCAACGACCCATATTTTTACAGATGGATCGGCAACACCTGAGCGCAGTTCTTCAGGAGTTTTTATTCCGTCAGCTAACAAATCACTGTCATGCTGGCTTGAGCGAGCGACTTCGTCCACGCTAGCTGAACTTTATGGAATTAAAGAAGCCATCCGGTACATACTTCGTCAGCCACCGACACACTGGACCATATTCACAGACTCGAAAGCCGCCCTACAAAGCCTCCGACGTGCTAGCTGCTTCAGCATCCACGACCACATCCAGCGCGAAGTAAAATACCTGCACCATCTCGCTTACGCTGCTGGTCATCGCGTAACCTTTCAGTGGCTCCCTGGACACTGTGGTGTCCTAGGAAATCAGAGAGCAGATGAGGCTGCATGCCGGGGTCTAGAAATGAAAAACAAAAGAAAGATTTTCTTTACAAAAAATGATGCCTCAACTATGACCAAGGCCCTAGCTCTAGCAGAAACCGCTTATGGAGCCTTCTGGAACATCACCATGATTTTCTGTACTCAATTGACCCACAGATAAGACTCAGGCTGCCAGAACGACTACCTCGCCGGCGGAAACCACTGTTTCATAGACTGCGACTTAATGTGGCGTTCACTAATGCCTACTTACATCGCATAGGCCAAAGTACAAGCCCACATTGCGGCAACTGTGGCGCCCTCGAAACCGTCGAGCATGTCCTCCTAGAGTGCTCCGCCTACATTGACGCAAGGAGTCGGTTAGAGCAAAGGATCACATGTCTTCACCCTGGACCAATTACGTTGAGCCTGCTACTTGGACCATGGCATTCTCCGTCATCTCAACGGAAAGTCCTGGATGCGTTATTTGGGTATCTTGAAGATATTGGCGTCACCGAGACTTTATAGCCCCCCTTAAGCGGTCAGTCTATGCTACGCCACATGTCCCTTAATATGACCCTCTCTTTTTTTTCCCTCTTTCACCTACTACTCTTCTTTTTACTACTGATCTGTCTTTTCCCCGTTCCCCTTCCTGCAGAGTACCATGTCGACGTACGCATGTTGGCAAACCTCTCCGCCTTTCCTTTTTTAATAAAGAGCTTCTCTCTCTCTCTCTCTCTGGATGATGGTAGCAGCACAGACACAGACGACTTTGATTCGCCAAACTTCAGTACGGACAGCGAAATTGCATCAAACCGCCTTGGAACATCAGCAGGTATCCGCCAGCAAATTTCGCTTTCTCCTTGGGTCATCCTATAGCTGCTGCGTGTTGATGCAAACATATCCAGCTTGTTCTAAAGGTCACAGCTCTTATCTGCAGGGTGTCTACTTCGTTTGGGCGGGACCACTTGGTGCCAACCACAGTAGAGGCAACCTTTGTTTCACCGCATTGAGCAACTGCTTCGCACGGTGGCATAAGCAACTAGTGCGTATATTTCGTATGCATGTAAATAACATTTCTACTTACAGAGCTCATATCTGCAGTACTATTCTATAAGGGCCTTGTATTCAAAGTGTATATTTAAATTTTTTTGTTTATCCTCTGCAAAAGTAGCATTAATGTTCCCATAATTTTTTCTTTGTTACTTTTTTTTGCCGATAATTTTTTGATGAAATTCCTAATGCCTCTGTTGTTTGAAGTTAACACCGTTGGAAAGCCCTATCCTTCCTCTATCATTTTCATACCTTACACTTCAGCATCATTTTCTACGGCAGGAAAAAAAAATGTTTCTTGGACTACCCCAAAAAACGATTTTTCCACAATCACGAAAGTGTTAAAAACAGCTCCAGGACGGGACAAAACAATAAGAAACAGACGAGGACAGGAGCATGTTCCTTATTCTTCTGTGTCCCGCCCCATGCTGCTTTTAAACCATGGACCCATACAAACTTGCCCAGTTTTGCATGCACCCCATCCCAACAATCCAACAGCAAGTTTTTTTAAAATGTTCCAGATTTGTCTCATCATAATTTAAGCAACATTAAGTTATACCGAGTTACAGGGAAAATGGCAGTCCTGGCAGAGTGCTCATTAAAATTAGGCCAAATTCCGATTATACTCCACATATGGACTTCCCATGCCTTGAACACATGCACGTTTAAGGAAGCTCAGAATTTGCGTATTAGCATCGGAAGTTACCACCAAGAATGCTACTACATGGTGCACAACTAAGAAGCACTTGTAGAAATTAGAGTAAAGTACTTTTTACTTGATAGCCAACTAAAGCCAAGCTCCTGAGTTTCTAATGGACACAAAAGAGCTTACTCCGGAAATGTGCTTACTCCCAGCGACATCTTGTCAAATCTATGTTCAGAATATTTTCGTGACTGCTTTCTCCTATTATACTATTCAGGATTTTAGAGATCTGTACAGGTGCAAAGAAGTGTTGATACCTTGCCCTCTACATTTTCTGAAGGCGTGTGTTTCCCTCTGTGCAACTTCCTGCAGATGGTATTGTAGCCTCCAACATAATATGCTGTGGTAGCACAGCATGGTTGAGTTATTTCAAACTTTGTTTCTGAGAAAGAAGCATAACAATGTTTTTTAAGCTACGATATTTCATCTGAATCGCTCGTGAGGCCCATTTATTGCCAAGTGTAGGCAGCTCACAAAAATTATGTTCGTAGTGTTACTTATAGAAAATTTCAGTGCGGTTTTGGCGGATTAATGTATGGGTGGACTAATCTCAGATGTCAGCTGGGACGGGAAGTTGTTTCAGAACTGGCAGTTACCACTACAAATTTGGCAGCGGCTATATTCCAGCAGCCAGCAGACTAGCCCAGGAGAACAGTAGCGGCAGTTTCTTGCCATTGGCTGGCTGCACTTGCACATCTGACCGCCTCAAGGGAATGGTATGTCTACCTCTGCGAGTAGCAGTGGTTGCACCTCTGCTTCCTGATAGCTATGTCCCTGGCTCGATCCACCTGCTACAATCATTTTTTTTGTTTATTTTTAAGAAAATTGTTCAGTGTGATTTTCGTCGCCTAATTCACGGGTTATGGCGAGTTAGAATACATGCTAGCTTAAAATACATACGAATAAAGCATGCACGGGCAGCAAATTCAGCTGCGTGAGAGATAGTAAAATATCGAATTCTGTCAAAAAAGAAAAAAAGAAGAAAGCTGGAAGGGCGGTCACATGGTCGTGACCAGCCAATGGTGGTGCAGTGCTGGCGACAATTTGGTGCAGCGTGTAGACTAGCCCGTGAGAAAAGTTGCCGGCAGGTCCTTGCTATTGGATGGCAGCACTCGCACGACATGGGAAGGAACTGCCGGCAACTTTTCTCCCGGGCTAGCTGCCGGTGAAATAGGAGCCCACAAATTTTCACCAATTGCAGTTACCGAAAGAATAAAGAAGGTTAATAAAATGGCTGAAGAATCAAGCCTTCAAAAGGCACAATTACACACAATAAATTGTAAGGATAGTAATAGTCAAAGGGCTGTACAATGGGTAGTAACATGTTCCTGTTTGGTGAAACTAGGTATCAAAAATTCAAATTTCGGGGGTTTTGTCCTAGAGCTACAATGTAGAGGAGGGCTATGGATTAATTTTGACCACCTAGAGATCTCCAATGTACAGTCGGGATAAATTTGAAGGTGATCGCGGGAGCACCGACCGACCGCAACGACAGCGCCTTAGCGCGACACTTTTTAGAATCAGCCACAACGAGAATATGCTAGGTTTGCTTCTCCCATGGCTGTTCCAGGCAGTGCGCGCACTGCCGTCAGAAACGATAAAGGCCACGCTCATTTCTTTTGTTCTTTATCATTTCATCGACATACTTCACACTGATACGCAACCTTCTCAGGGTAACTATGCCGGCATGCCAGGGCATTGTTATGTAAAAAAATGTTATCTGCTCCTGCAATGCTGAGGCAACGCTGCCTGCCGAGGTATCTTCGGTGTTACCAGGTTGCCGAGGAATGAAACGCGGATATGTCACACAAAAAGGAATGAAGAAAAAAACTGTGGCAGTCGGCCTTTCTAGAAGCAGGTGAGCGAATTCTATGCAACAGTCAAGAGGTGAGGGAGGGCAGCGTAATCTCATCTTCGCGAATGAAAAAAAATTGCTACGGAACGGCGCTCTGGTCTTGCTTGCTCGGTGCTCCCGCGATAACCTTCAAACGGGTGCTTTCATTTTTTTTCCTTCATCTGAACAATGGCCACCACAGTCGGGATCAAACCCGCATCCTTGCGGTACGGGAAAGCCACATGACCAGAACTTTATATCACGCACCACGACCATGCAACCTGTGCTAATATCTTTGTTTTCAAAAGACCAGAGGCTTGCCAATAGCGAGAATTATGCTGACTTCTGTCATGCAGGTCGCCACAATGAGAAATCAGCCTAATCAATTGTGAAATCAATTGTGGAATTGCGAGACACCCGATGCTGCATTTGCACTAAACACGCTCATAGCAGGTGCTGCACATATTTCTGATAACCTAGTTAAGTGGCTTTTAGCTCCGTTGGTACCGAAGTCGACCCAAGTTAATGCCCAAGCCAGAGCAGCAAGCGTGGAAGCAACTCCCAAGGTCGAGTTAAAGAGGGACACGAGGAAGACGTGCGCAGTCAACACATGACGCGAACAGCCGAGGACGTTTCTACGGTTTCAGTCGAATAATTGACTTCCTTGAAGCAAAAATATAATACATAAACTGCAAGTGCTACACACGACCGGCGAAAAGCCCCCACGACCTGGTGCCGCGCATATTTCGCTTCAACTGAGCAGTACGCTCGAAGTTAAAAGGCCGATCGCCTAGGCTACCATGTCGCTACGTGATGTGAACGACTGATGAAGCGTATCACGTTGAAGACACGAATGATAATGCATTGCGTATACGCTAAAATTAGACGCGACAAAATCACAGCCAGGCATGCAGTTACCCATCTGAAAACAACGGCCCTGAAATACTAAACACGGAAGGTTTATGCAGGGTACAGAAGCCGCCGTAAATCGTTTCCTTGTTCGTTGCTTACGCTGACGAGGTTCAATATTATAGCTCATCAGGCTAGAATGTGATCTTTAAAAAATGCGGCAGGGGGGGCGGGGGCAGAGTGCAGTTCATTCAGTAACATACACGTCGCAAAGGTGAGAAAGTGCACGAAAGAGCCAACAAAACGGGGAAGGGGCAGCGGCGACCGATAGGCTGCTTGCGGCCCCCTCCCACCAGAACTACGCGTGTCGCAGCGTTAAAAGGGGCCCGACGGATCTCGTACAGCTTCTAGTAATTGGCAGAAACGAGTATTTTTTTTAAACCGGTGTAACTGCAGTAAGGGCGCAACGAACGACACGAAAGGTTTCGCCCCATTCTAGGAAAAAGAGCTGTCAGCAGCGCTGCCCTTACAGCGATAAAAACCGCTACGGCACTCGTTCGCTTCACACAGCAATCCTTCTAATATGCAGTCAGATACAGCTGCCCATCCGCAAACAAAAACTGCAAAGCAAAATTTCAAAAGTGCACAGAAAATGCTGGCCGTCAATATGGCCCCCGCATGTCGCCAAACTAGTTCGAAAACTGCACTTCCGACATGGTACCTTTGAAGTGGAGCTCCGAGTCAGGCTCGAGCAGTAGGACTTGCTTGCTCATGATCGCCCGTGGTTTGCAAAGGACCTAGACAACGAAATGAGCCTCGATATGTCTATTTATCCTTGTTTCTTCGGCCCAATAGGCCTAGATCATCCGACCGTCAGCGTCCGATATATGAACATGGGCGCATGCGTCGAGAAGGAAAATTTCAGCGCAATCCGGGACCAACCGGGACACGTTACGAAAAAGATTCAGCGGCTGGTTGTTTGGTAGCGCTGATGGCGCCAGTAGCAGACCACGCAAAACTTGGTGAATATATTTTAGGTTACAAATGAATAACGTCATAATAATATTATTTGCTTTTTATGTGCCTGTGAAATAAAAATAGATTAGATACTATGTTTTGTTCCTTATATCTGCTGTGGCGCGTACTACTACAACTACGCTGCCCCCTACATCTACAATTTTAGATGGCCGTGCTCTAAGCGTCAGTTACCGTACAGACACTTTCGAATTGGAATGTGTGCTTCGGCTATTTCAGCCACGTTTGCCAAGTGTGTGCTTTTTAACGTGGTCTAGTCTACGCACATTAGCCCGCAGCATATTTTCAGTGTCAGTGGCATTCCTGTAAGGAAGTCCACCGGATACAGGGGGGTGAAGAAAAAGGCTACGCATTTCAGGTACGCGTTCTCGGGGCAATCTTGAGCTGCTGAGAATTTTATGTTACGCCGATGCCGTAGCATGGGACAGCGGCCGAAACATGCTACCTTCCAGATTGTATAGTGTGGGTTCAGCGCTGTTTTGTGCTTGCGACAGTTTTGCTTTGCACTGCACGAACTGATCCGATCGAAGCGTGCAGCGTTTGCCGTACTTTTCTCCCCTCTTTTTCTCCTCACCACAAACCAAACGCTGTGCTGTTTCAGAAGCTCACGAGGACAAAGAAAAAAAAGCTTAAGCACATGATTTCGATTTTTAGCGCTAGGCTGTCACCTCAGTCTAAGCAGTCGCGGCCAGGCGTTCCTGAAAGGGTAGTTCGATTCCAGTTTACGAGGGCGTTTCAAACTTGTGTGTATGGTGGAGACATCAGCTGGTTTCTTTTCAGCATGCGGTTCAGGTTATGCGCTAGTATTTCCAGTCTTGGGCATTGTGACGACGCCAACAATCCGCTCGTGAAGCACAGCGCACTACGACAGGACGCAGAGAGGGACGCGGACACGGCGCTGTGTCCACATCCCTCCCTGCGTCCTGTCGTAGTGCGCTGTGCCTCAAGAATGTCTAAATAACAACTAGCCCATCAATCCACACCCAACAATCCGCACGTCACTTCCGAAAGGGGAAGTATTTAGGGATGGTCACGCATCAAGTAATTGCTACGAATGGGTACAAGCGTGGCTGCTGCACTCCGACCACAAATTCTGGATGCGATGGTATACGCTGGCCGTTGTGTGTCGTAGTTACGTGTGTTCTGCATTGAAATTCGGTTCTGTTCTCTTTACCGTGTGCTGATTATAAATCTGCGTCCCCTCTTTCTGGTTTAATGGTTAACTATGCTTTGGGCCCCGAGGTATTTATTATAGGACTTGCACTTGAGCTCGTGCAAGAGTGGTAATACTGGACATGTAGAGCGAATACACTGTGAAGGTACCAGCAGTGGCAAAAAGTGAGAGTACAAATGAGGCTTTCCTAGCCCTCACTCAACATGTCACTCACAATATGAGTCCGATTGACCTTTTATGATTTTTACTGTGCTTACAATGAGTGTTTGATGTGATACAAGGTTATGTTACATGAATGATGAACTTTCTGTAAGCGCTGTATGTGAACTACAGAACGCATGACTTTCCTGACTTTGGGTGGAGTATGCGCAGTCAGAATAAGTTGCAGGGGTGTGTGACCTATCTTGTTATGGAAGTAATGTATATACAGTGTGTGAGCCTTTGGTGTGTCTCACCGCTGTGTTTAGCACTGGTTCACGCTACTGTTGTCTCACTTCGTCACTGCGTAGGATGAAAACGAAGTGCAATGAAGTTAGATTGCAGTGACTTGAACCGGCGGCAGACGTGGTGGTGGGCGAAATTATGATCTCTTTGGGAAAGAAATTCAGCCTAACCCAATTTTTATTAATGTTGTAGGCAGTGTGAATATCGAGCAGAACAAAGAAACCTACTTGCACAAGCCTTTACAGACACTGCTTCTGCCAATATTTTATTGTTTTTTACTGGTAGCAACCTACACAAAATAATGTCAGATGCAGAAAATGGGATACTAGGAAGGGACACAAGTGGCCAAAATGGTGAGTGACCAAGGGCATAAAAGAAGTTTCTCCTGTGTCCAAAGTGCCAGCTGCCCTTGAGATAAACCTGGGGCGGTATTCTTGTGTTTTGTCCCTTTTGAAAACGTCCCTTTTTGAGTCCCTTTCATCGTGACGTACTTCCGGTTAAGCAGTGGCGTTGGCAGTAGGTTTGTTGCGCTTGCGTTACGTCACTTCCGGTTGTTTGCTTTTAGCCAATCAGGGCTCGCCAAAAGGGACACTTTTGAAAGGGACGCAAAAGGGACAAAACTCGAGAATACCGCCCCTGGAAAAAGATCAAGGTTTTCTAAAAGTAATACAGCTCGGGTAGCTTCCAAAGTGTTGACCTGGCAGCTAGAGCCTCAATGTACGAATTTATTTTGGAATTTCGATGCCTTGTGACACAGCAAAAATTCAATCTGTATTTCCTGTTATCATTAGCCTGCAAGTTTTCTGTTATGTACCATTACTTGTGCCAGTCTGAAAAACGATGTTTCTACAGGACTTGAATGAGAACCATCATGACAAAATTTCAAAATATAGCCTGCTGCTGCAAGACGTGCTGCTAATAGCTGTCTCATTGGTTCCATAACGTAGTAATGCAGAAAACTCATGAAGACCCTTCTGCTATTAACAATAGCCTTCTGGCAAAACTTTCAACTGCATCTATATTAAGGCAGTGAGCTCACAAAACACATTGCAACAAAACACATTGCAGTCCAAGCACAGTTAATATGTCACAGATATACACAGTTTAGGTACTGTGCAGAATGCACACGCCATTTGTAGCTTATTTAGGTGTATGTTCTGATTTACAAATTATTCATTACCACTGATTCCAACAAGCTTAAACGAGTGTGGTTTTAGTGTAGCAAATACCCAATGGAGAGAGACTTTAGGAAGAACTTCGAGGACACGTAAGAACTTCTTGCAAGTTGTGAATGCGTTAGCATCAATGTCCAATTGAAAGCTCTCGGGATGACTTGGCACTGAACAGACGTGCGAGTACTGTGGTCACTGCCATGGAGCAGGAGCAGCTTCAGTGGTGGCAGTGAGCATGGCGTTGCACTGCATGGATTTCCCTTGCTTGCTGATGACTGCTGTGCCACCGGGTGGGGGCCAGTGCACCAGACCCGCATCCCCCATCCTGTTGCGCTGCCAGAAGTTCAGCTGGCATCTTTGCAACAATGATGCCGTTGCGTGTAATGTTAGGCCATCGGCCATACTTGCATCTCCCCCTTTTGCTGCGTCACTGGAAGTTCGGCTGTCTCCTTAGCAATGGTGGCTACAGTGCCACACAACGCGTCGCGGATAATGGGGACATCAGGCTGGTGCATACCTGCATTTGCACCCGATTTGTACCTATATTCACAGCCATAGGAGACATCAGGCCAGTGCCTACCCACGTTCGCAGTGATTGGAATTTAAGGGATGTTTTGCCACTACAGACAACACCGTCGCCACCTTTATCACTTACTGGGCCATTTAATGCTTTCACATTAAAAAGGGGTCCATTTTTTGAAGGAATTGATAAAAACAGAGTGTTTATACAGGTGATGGCTGTACATGTACATGGGCACAAACACACACAAATGTATTAATACACACGCTCACATGAAAATGGTGTGTGATTTAAGTTGTGTGCTAATTTATTGTAAACTTCCATCAAATAGGGTTTTCAAGTTACTTTCCCGCATTTGACTTGTGATGCCAGCAGGCTAATTTGTGCGATTGGCTGGTTCCAATATAATTGACCACAAATATAACTATGTAGGTGCCTGTAGTTCAATTTCATCATGGGTGTAAGCAAACGGGGCGTTATTTATAAGCAATAAGGTGATTAAATAATGGGTACATTGAAAGAGTGTTGGGGAAATCAGCATAATTTGGAGGTAGATGTAATGAGTGCTGAGGACCCTGTGTAATCCTGGAGTGGCTTCTAAACAGCACTAAAGCATTTGAAATTAGAACAAATCTTATGTGCTGTTTTGAATTTTTGCTATGTTTATATAAAGATGAGCCTTATCTTAGACCCTGGCTACCTGTAGCATTGGTAATTCAACTGTGTCATTTGTTGCCTTTTCTTACAGCAAGGCCAAATGGAGCGACAGGAGGAGAGAGCCGTTGCAGGCGAGCACCATCCGAGTGAAAGCATTGTTTATGGTGGTGTAGTTGGAGCTGTGGCTTGCACTGATCGGCAGATAGAGCCAGCATCAGAGATGTCAGCTGCTGGAATTTCAGCTCTGAGCACACCTCCTGCTAGCACACAGACCGAGCCAGGACCCAGTGCATCAACTGAAAGTGCATCTCTCACTAAAGAGCCGGTGAATCCAGATCCAGCGTCCAATGCACCAGCTGCACAAAGCTCAGCTGGAAGTGCACCTTTTGTGGATGAATGTGTAGTCTCTGTTCCAGAATCCAACACACCAGCTGCACCTCCATCATCGAATGTATCAACTGCAGGCATCCTGGCTGAAAATGTGCCTCCTGCTGGTGAACAAAGGGATGCTTCAGGTTCACTAATTGCGAGTGGAACTGTGCCTCCTGCTGCTACTCGTGCAGATGCATTAGCCACAGGAACCGGGACTGAAGATGTGCCTCCTGCTGATGAACAGATAGACAGATCAGCTGCAGGAGACTTGGCCCATTGTTCCTCTCCTGCTGTTGAACACGTAGATAAGCCAGCTGCAGGAACGTTGGCTAAGAATGTCCCTCCTGAAAACGCAGAGGCAAATGGCAAGATGAAAACAGCTGCGGGAGTCTCAGCCAAAAGTTCATCTTCGGCCACAGAAGGTGGATCAGGGAAGCAGCTGGGGGTTCCAGAATCGTCTGGTTCGCACGTGAATGAAACCGCTGACCGGGTGGAAGACTCGTCTCTTGATGTGGGCGAAGAGCTGGAAAACCATGTTGGCGCACCTGCACAGCCTCTGGAGGAGAGTGAGCGTGTGGCTGGGGATGATGGGGCCACCTCGGAATGTGCAGCTGTACCGGCTGTAGCAGCGCAGAATGGGTTTGAAGGCAGTGCTGAAGCAGAACCCAGGCGATCCGCTCGTGCCCGTAAACCTTCTGTGCGCCTTAGGTCACCTTGTCCTGAAACTGGAGACAAAGCAGCAGCAGGATCGCCACTTGCGGCTCTGAGGGACAGGTTGCGCATCGACAGAGTTCCACCCAGCTTGTTAGCCTTGGTTGCTGATAGCTTGGAGGTCCCCGATGAACTCAAGTCCCTTCCGTCTAAGATGGAGCGCATGAAGTTTAGCAATGGCTCGTCTGTTCCCGCGAAGAAGGCTGCAGCCAAGCGACTGGCTAAGGACAAAGGTTTTAGCGTGTACTATCGGCTGCAGTGTACCTCGACGGACGAGTATACCCTCTTCTATGATTGTGGAGACTGCAGATTCCGTACCAGCCGCTTGGACAACCTTGTGCGGCACAAAAAGACTGACTGTCCGCATGTGAAAGACTTTTTCAGCTGGGATAACAACAACTTCAAAGAAGCCACGCAAACACCTAAGAAGAGGGCTTTGTCGCCGACTGCTCACGGGGATGGAGGCAATGAGGAAGCTGTGAAGAATTCCAGTGCCAAACGCAAAGGTTCACCTCGCAAGTTGTCTCCAGAGAAAAAGGAATCGGCCTCAGCAGCGCTGAAATCCAAGCGTGCACTAGAGTGAGTCTGTGCATTCATTTTCATCCTGCAAGGCACTAACCCCACATTTCAGGTCAAATGTAAGGCACACATGAAAATGCAATCAGTGAGGTGCGTAGCCGCTGTTGGGAGGTTGGGTGCCTACTGCAAGACTGGACAGTACCGGTATGGGCTGCTGCTCAGCTCAGTGGGGTTCTTCCATATGACCGGAAAAACTTTTTCTATTCCATAAAGTCTAGGTGCTGAAACCAAAATTTGTACATTGAGCTCTTGTTCCTATTTCAAAGTGGGGAAAAACTGCTGAAAGAGAGCCTGTCAGGAGCTATGCAGCTTCTGTGTTACCTCCCCATGGCCCTTCAGTTTAAGGTTTACTGCCTTGGGGTGCTGATCTGTCCGGTAGATGGAAAGTCTCTCCTAGTGGGAATACAGAGGCACAGAGTTGGCTCCAAAAGGCGGGCTCAGTGCAAAGTGTGCACACGAATGTGCTATGGGCTTACCTTCTGTCAGGTTGTGACTCAGTTGTGCAAGCAGGTTTGCCCTTTCTCTCCCCATTTGCACATTCCAGAAGTGTGTACAGTGTGTTCTGGCCTGTGCCTTGTTTTAGGCCCCTTGAAGAAAGCTCGGAAGAAGAGGAGGAGGACCCGTCCACCTCTGATGGCACGACGCATGAAAGTACGTAATCTGCCTTTTTGTTCCTAAAACATGGATAGCAGAGATGCTTAGCTGGGCCTGTGTCACTTTAGTGCCCAAGATGCTAGGACATGCTTGCTTCTGGGAAGAAACGGTATTGATTGTGCATGTGCAGCAAGTATATGAAGTGCCTTGTGTTTGGCAGTTTTTATGTGAAATCTAAAGGCACAGCCGACATGTCGTTAAATAGTAAACAGTTGTCCCACTTTTGCCGAGATTTGCTCGCTAGGTGAACTCTGTTCTTCCAGTGTGTAGAGCCCTGGATTGTAGTACTTTAACCGTGTCCTTGATTGGTGTTCTACAGAGATTGAATTTGCTGAAGATGACGTTGTCTGGGTGGAGTGGAAGCGACTGCACTGGCCTGCCTTGGTAGGTTTGTGGATTTCTAGGCTTGTTTTCGGCAATTTATTTCGAGTCAAAAGCTCGGTGTGCAATGTTTAGGAGTTTATATTTTTCCATTCAGGTTCGTAAAGTGTATCCCAAGAGTCGGAAAGCGAAGCTGTTTCTGATTGGTTCAGTCGCATCCCAAGAGAAGTACCTAGGATTTTTTTTTCAACTGTTGTTTTGTTCTGCCACTCTTGTCTTACAATGTTAATTTTTTTTTCAGCATCTTGGTTAATATAAAGAAGATGTTCAACTTCAACAATGCTGAGCGGAATAGGTGCTTTTTGGTGAGTTTAGTTTGCACAGCGATCAGAAACAGCACAAGCATGTCAGGCCTAATGCAGAAGCGTGAATCCCAGCGTGAATACAGTGTAAATCCCATCACCCAAGAAGGCAGGCAAAGAAGCTGGGCCTAAACAAAGCTGTGTATTCAGGCTTCATTTTACTCAATTTTCTTCTTAACCCTTTCGCTGTCACTGACGTACCGGTACGTTCTCCAATGTGTGTTCAAAAATTTGCGCCATGACATGAATTTTCGCATCTGTCGAATCTTTCTAGTAGCTCGTATTTTCACTCGCTAGCTCTCTTTGATGGTATATTGAAAAGTACGCAGCGACCGCGCCCATTTTTCGTTGCTGGGGGGCTTGGTTGCTCCACGCACTGTACTCTGTCGGGATGAGTGACCGTGCGGCATGCGTGCGATTATGGGTGCAAGGGTTGTTGTGCCATCCGCAACGGGTTTGTAGGTTTTTGTTTATTCTGTTCCCGGGTCTGCTACGGCGCACCAGGTTAGCCCAGCACGCTGTTGCCTCTCCAATAGATCGAAACGTGACTCAATCGCGGCTTTTGCTCACTCATTTCTGTGCGTTGTGCGGGCTGCTGAAAGTGCCCCCTCTGTGCGCGCGGTTACTTTCGGACGGGGCCTTCGACTGGGGACAGGAGCGATGGTTCTTCGATTCCGATCTGAATATGAGCTCGGATTCGTATTCTGAGAGTTTCTCATCCGAGGAAGGGGTGCTAGTTCTACAGCGTCCGATTCTGGTGTTGAAACGGTGGGGCCGTCGTCCCGGAAGTGTGCACAGCGAACTGAAAGCATCTGGAGGAAAGGTGGTTTCTCAAGCACGCTCTTTCCTTTCGACGTGTTACATTCCGGATGCTATCGTAGTCAAATAAATCACTATGTTCCTTCCCACAGATTTTGGAAACCAAGCCGACACTGAGGGTGCGTCACGGCCAGAAACACCTGACAGTGAAAGGGTTAACTTGCCAAAATTAGTCGGGGTTTGGTTCATGTGATGTGGCTGTTAATAGTCACACTCTAGCGGGTAGTGGAATGTAAATAAAAAGCTTGCTTATGCTTGGATAGTCGTACTGCTGTATTCTTTTATTTAGGCGAGTTGTACGGAGAATTCCCACAAAAGGAAAACAAAATACACATTTCGAGGCTGCTAGTGGCCTCTCCCATTGAAATATGCATCTCTACTATGTCTGTGCCGCTAAATTTAGTGCATCGTTTTTGAGTTTTCACTGGCCTGGGGGTCAAGTGGGTATCCTCGTAGCATTTTTAGGTGAAAGCAGCGCATTAACAAGGGGCAAATAAGATAATAAGCAGTGCTCATGATTGTTTGTTTGTTTGCTTCTTGTCCTTGCGCTGTTTCAGTGTACATTAAAAGTCGAAAGCTTGGAACTTGATTAGTGCTCAGTGCTTATGAGAACTGTGGAGCTTTTGCTTGCATGATCATTTGCATCACAAATGAAACTGGCGGCCCTTTAGCATGCCCTGCCTAGTCAGGGTCTCTTCGTGGCCAACATTTGGCTCCTCAGCCTGGCCGCCAGCTGTACTACTACGTGCTGCCGTGGTACACTTAGTACACTTAGCGACTCCATCATTTTCCTCTGTCTGTGGCGATGAAGACGCTTCATATTTGCTGATTCTCATCCTCCTGTGTCGCTGATCACCTGTTATGTTCCAGAACGAAGGTCGTGTAGGACGAGACAGTGCCTTGGTGAAAGCAGCACAAAAGGCAGAGGAGTTTCTGCGCAAGCGCTGCCTGGGTATCAACATCAATGCCAAGAAGTTTTTTTGCGATGGAGAAGGTAATTGCAGATGCCACGGCTCAGCTGTGCCATCTGTGCCCCCCAAATTTATCACTTTTGTGCAATAGTCTTCCTATTAACAGTTTTGCCTTGTCCTGTTGCACATTGTGCTGTTAACTGCCCACATAAGGGCAAACAAACGATCCTAAGCTTGGCAATCTCCCAACATGTGCAGCTTTCGCTTCATTTTCTGGTCAGTGCAGCTTGGTTGCCGTGCTTTTTCATTCATTTTACTGTTTTCTTTTATTCATGCTGTCGTGAAAAACAGTGAATAACACTAGTGACTGCATCAGCCACAGGTCTATCTGACCATTTGCAGCCAGCTGCTGCTTTGCTCAGCTTCATCCCTAGTGAATGAACACAATACCATCAAATCAATTTTACTGCAGGTTCACGAATGACATTATACTTTATAGACTGCTCACCACTGTGCTCTTCTGAAAGCTCAGATTAAAGCCTGTGAGGTCTTTTCTTTCTTCATTATGATTTTCGTAATAAGTCGTTAATGCAGGGATGGATTAAAAAGGTGTAGCATATGCAGGGGTGGCAGTGCTGCTCTTTTTGCTCCATCATGCTCCAAAAGGCAGAATTGCACCGACACTGCTCCAAAGTGGCGCCACAACATGTCAGGCAACTGTGAGGTGATGTTACGCTAGTCGCATTGAGCACGGAGCAGTAGGCACTCATTCGTTCAGCTGTCATTCACAACGTGGCGTGCCCCGGTGAACTCCCTACCTAAAGGATGATCGCAGCTCCAACTCACTCGTCACAATTTCCCGGTCTCCAAGTGGCGGCGCGGTTTCACAGGACTTGGGAGTGACCTTGGGGTGCGAGGGATGCGCAAACTTTAGCCCGACATGCAGCTTCACCGCACAGCGCGCTGCAGCGTGATGCATGCATCGGCACCAGCCATCATTGTGATCTCCCCGCTTACTGTCAAAAGTAAAAAGTAAAATAGTTGTACTGCTCAGTGGGGCCTTTGCCATTTTATCTTATCCATTCCAAAGGTTAGATGCCACCGTGCCCTGTCCACCAGGATCAGATAACAGGCAGTGCCCTGGAACAAGATAGGAACCATCTGCAAATAAGTAGACTGGGGGATGACTTGGGGGAGGCGCGTCCTCTCCCCAATTTTCCCCCCGGGAAGCCCGCTGCTTACGCTAAAAAAAACTAGTTGTAAAAACTGGTACGTGTTATTTGGATAAACACGATTCACTTGCACAGTATTTTTGCTTAGATAGAAGCATGCATGTTACTTGGTCAATAATACTAATAGGCTAGGATATTTTTTTCTTTCGTTTTGTGATTGTGAACGTTTAATTATCTTTACTTTCTGTGGAATTTTTATTTGTCTATAGTCTCGTTAGGTGTAGAATGAAGGTAAACTTTCTATCTTAGGTGCAAGACAGACCATTTCGCCTAGCTCTGGTCTTGTCTTGGTTTTTTCTCGTGGCTTTAATGGTGGCATTTTTCACTTGTCTGAATTCTAGTTAGGTGCAGCTGTTTAAAAGCATCGCTTATGTCTATTTTTTTCTTGGTGATTGCTCTGTGAGCTGTGGTGCTTTAATTCTGGAAACGTATATTTTTCTGACTTGTCGAAAAAGTAATCTGCTCAGTATTTATCGAATGTTGAGTAAAATTATTTGATTTTTTTTTTTGTGCTTACCAGAAGTGAAAAACTGCAAATGAAAATCTGCTCCCAAACAGACTTGCACTGTCTCTATGAAATTCGCCTTTTGGTGCTCCAAAGCTGCTCCAAAACAAGCATTATTCCTGCTCCCTGAACTGCTCCAAAACGCTCCAGGCCACTTCCACCCCTCCGTTTGCCTATCTACTGGGCTGTTATCCTTGCTCAGAGGATGGTGTAAATAATAAAGAAAAGGCCAAAGAGCATGCATGACGATTCCCCCCAATGGTAATTGCCCTCCCCTCCCTGTCGTAGAATGCTAATTCAGTGCTCATTAACTTAGCTGATTTGCTATTTTAATAATAATGATAATAATATAATCTTTGCTGGCAAAAAAGTTGGCTCTGGATGGCACACAAGGCTAGACAGAAAGGCTGAGGCCTGTACGCCCAGCCACGCATCGTTGCCTGGTATCATGGCCCCAAAGGGAACAAGCATACAGAGGGCATAATGTGCCATGTGCAGTGTCGAGTATAGGTTGCGCGAAAAACTCTCCGAGCGAAATTCAGAGTAGAACTAACACAAGGAGCTATGACAAACGGGGCATGGTAAAGAAAGCAGTGTGGCATTGAGACAGCACGGCAGTAAAAGTTCAACCATGGGTGGGGAGTGTGGCCCAGCTGATCAGAAAGCCATAAAGCCAGTAACTAAGGATTTCAGATGAACTGAGCAACACAGAACAAAAAAATGTAAATTGTATTGCAACAAAAACAAAGCAGAAATGAAGATAAGAATGCGGTGGTTGCGTAATTGTAAGGCATCTTTTTTATTGCATTTTTCTTTTTTTTTTCCCTCTGTCTTATTTTACGAACATCTGACTACTGTTATTAGTGCCGTTTGTAGAGGGGCCGCCTTCTGATGCCAGTGACGATGCCTTCCTTGACTCTGAACTGTGGCTGGACTGTGATTTGGACCCATCCGAAGCGTCAGGGGACCAACTTGAGGCAACCGTGGCAAGGTGAGCAGCACACAGGGGTGAATTTCACGCAACCTTCACTTGCCTTTGTGCATATCTACCAAGCTCTGTTGCAAAGTGCTTTTTTATGCTTGCGTACACTTGCACTGTCCTCTCTCTGGCCTTTCAGTGATCCTGCCGAATTTTTTGGTATATTAAGCAGACAACTCCTTAGTGGGTCAACATCCGAGTTATTCCTTCTTGCAGGGTATTCTAATGGCTGCCAGTGTCCCTGTTGCATAGGGCTGCAATGTAAATGATGCCCAGTAATTCCTACTACTGTTGGCAGGTCTTCATCAGCACTTAAGAGAAGCTTAAAGAGAAGTTCAAGAGAAACTTAAAGGTTAAGTTTCTCTTGAAGAGATGGCTCCATATTATCCAGACCAGTTTTATTCCATGCATTAAAAAACGAGGTATAGCGAAGAGGATAGGGAAAAGTTTTTTTTAATTACTGCTGAGAGGCCACTCACCGCTGACAGTAACTGGTGTCTGTACAGAACAAATTGAAATGGTGCATCTGACTAACACACTGCGTAAACTTCTTTGCAGGCTTCAAAAGCTCCCCAAGGCCATGTTGCGGCCATACTTCAATTGCACCCTTGCAGTGTGCTGCTTAACCCTTTTCCCACCATGGGAAAGTTACCCTTTGCTCGGTGGTTCCATTTACGTATTTTCTTTTGTCGTTCTGTGCATCAAAGTGAAGCTTAGCAAATGTGTTTTCCGTGTTAATTTCAAAAGCAACCTATAGGTGTAGGTTGTAGCGCAAAATCTATTTGGCAATACAAAGTTTCTGTGAAAATTTAAGTAAAGCTTGTAAATATATGCCTGTAATGCAAAGTAAAAGAACACATTGATATAATCAAAATATTTCTCTATTCTGTGTTGAAGAGCTCTGCAAAGATGAAAGTCTTTGCTCGAAATGTTCTAGGTTATGAAAAGATTGCAACACCGTGCCATTGGGCAGTTAGTGCCAGGTTCTCGTGTCAAGTTGTCACTCTTTGTTGCGCAGATGGCAACTGCCAAAATAATAGAGAACTTGCGTACAAGACACATGCCAGTGGTAGTGTTGGTAAACTGCTTGAACCACCTGCTGATGCACACTAACAGGGCAGGAGGAAGTGGAACTGACCCTTAGCTGGCACCGACATACAGAGGCTGGTGTCACCGATTGTTGTCACCTGAACTGAAATCTGCCATAAACAGTGCCATCGCTGTTTGGATCTTCCGAGACATCAACTGGGGACGGAAACAAATAACAAAATTGGTGATTTTGACATAGCTGGCAGTTTTTCTCAGCAACGCATTTAGTTGTGCTTGCTTCTCCTATTGCTGGTCTTCAGAAAAGCATGATATCATATCTAAACCTTACATTGTTCAGCCAGAAAGCTGTACAACCTTTGGTGTCTTGATGGGGCTGAGTAACTTTTTGTTTAACCTAGAAGATCACATTTTCTTGCTGTTTATTTCAGCTTTTGGTCTATAACAAACGTTTGTTATAGACCAAATGTTTGTTTCACAGCTGTTTTTTTTTTTTTTTTTTAATTACCGTAAAAGAGCGCGCTTTGCAAAGTGTGCAGAGCGAGCCGATCGAGCCTCGCTGTCAGTCAACGGGTTTTGTGTGGTGCTGCAGCCTAGGAAAAGGTGTAGAAGATACTCGCACAGTTGGCCGAGTTGCTTATCATTAATGTTGACGGGTCAGGTTTCATAGCCAGTTGCCACTTTTGCCACTAAATAGTTCCCCTGTTCGCGCATGCGTGCATGCGTGTGCATGTGTGTGGGCAGGCATAATATGTATACATATTACATGTGTACGCTGGCACTAATTTAAAATAAGGATGGTTGATAGCTCTAGGGTTGACGCACAAAAATCCTTGCTGCACTTGTGCACCACACTTAAGCGAAACACTTGCAATGGATTGAACTTGAAACAAAGCCTACCGCCAGCCTACCACATGCCTTTCTACTCCCTACCCTTATTTCTTGGCTGTTGTTGCTGTTGTTTTTCTCCCCCAAAGACAAGCTCTGCAAGTCCCGTTTCAGCATTAATGTTTTGTGGCATCACAGATCGCAGTGCAGAAAAATTTATGATGCGGCTATTTTATTTGTATTTGCATTACAGCAATCTTATCTACTGACGTAGGCTAACGTGACTTTTAATTTTAGTTTTCCTTTTAAATTTTGTGCCATACTAGTTGCGGGACAGGCCCTCCAGTGCTGCGGCATCATTGAAACAATCCTCTAAATCCATTGTCGTTGGGCCAATCGACGCTCAGGGAGCGCAGTAGGGAAAGAGTTGCAGTATTGCATAGCTCTTTTGATAACGCGATAGTGCGACAAGTGGCTGCCCTCACAGCCTCTGTAATGTTAACCACAAAGTAAGGTGCCACATGTCAACCTGTCTGACGCATACTGACTCATGTAGTAGCCAAAAGTAGCTCATGAATCTCACTAGCCGTGACTTTGTGTGTCATTGCTAGCAGGGATACATGTCAGACAAAAATTGTACTCTGTTCTGGGGGCTAGGGCATCCTGCATAGGCCTGAATGTGCAGTATCAATCTTGAAAATTGCTGGGGTCAGTCATCATTTTACAACTTCGCTTTTTCCCCTAATGAATTTCTTCAATTTTTTTTTTGTTTTGTTTTGTTTTCTGGCAGAATCAAGGAAAGACGCAAGAGGCAGAACGAGAAACTCGTTCAGTGCATTAAGGATGGCAAAGTTAATGTAAGTGCACACGGTGTGACGATGTGTTCAGCTGCTTTGAAAGGCAACTCCCATTTGAAATTCCAGAGCCATTTGTTGGCAGTGCTCAATGGCAACGTGCCCAGTGAGCGTCACAAGTTGTTCAACAGCCCACTTCAGTCTGAACGCCTGCAACTCAAGCACTGGCCATGGTTTGGGCCTATTGACAACTGCTCACAGGTAAAGTTATTTTTCTAACCCGCCGTGGTGGCTCAGTGGCTAAGGCGTTGTGCTGCTGAGCCCGAGGTCGCGGGTTCGATTCCTGGCCGCGGCGGCCGCTTTTCTGATGGAGGCGAAAAGCAAAAACGCCCATGTGTACGAGATTTCGGCACACGTTAAAGATCCCCAGGTGGTCAAAATTAATACGGAGCCCTCCACTACGGTGCGCCTCATCGCCTGCATTGCGTCGGCGCGTTAAACCCTACAATCAATCAATCAAAGTTATCCTTCCTAGGTCTGTAGATATGCCTTTAATAGAAAGAATATTTGCAGGAATAAAAGGTGTCGAGGAGTTTCCTGGCATGTGCTTCTAATAAAAAATGCTAGTGCTCTCCATTATAACGTGAGAAGCGGGGATAAATTTAGCAATTTTTCACTCAATTAATGCTTCATGCCATCAGTTTCAGCAAAGTTTTATTGTAGCAGGTTTGCTGGATCTGAAAAAATAACCCTTGTATGACAAAAGGTGCATAGTGTTTGAGGAAGTGTGTTTGTTAGAATGCACACTTGCATCTGGCACTTTTCCGGCGTCACTTTCAGACATAGCATGTGGCCAGCTTCACATTTCTGTGCATTGTAATGTTCTTTAGGAGTAAGGCAGTAACTGCTGCTTTTTCTCTAAGCGCACTGTAACGATGCGCCTGCTACTGTGTGAAAAAAGAAAGAAAAAAAACGGGCCACTTTTCTGTCTATGCAGTGTTTGAAAATTAATTTTCACCCCTCCCCTACTTGGGTAAAGTTTGTCAGTGCAGATTGTGAACATCTAGCTCTGGTGTGGGCTTGTGTAGCCAGTTGCGAGGGAGCCTCTGTCGTCCGTAATGTTGATGGGGCATGATGAACGAGGAAAGGTGCGCACACTGCAGGTTTGGGGGAGAAGAACCTTATGGACTGATAGGGTTCTTGGTAGCCAGCTCTCTGTTCGACCCTTTTGTTGCCTGGCATCGAACGCAGTTGGCCTCATGTCGATGTTTCCTTGCAGCAAGAAGAGATTTACGAGTTCTGCATTGAGCTGCTGAAAGCCAATTCAGCGTTGGATCCGACCTTTGACATTGCGTCGTATGTGATCGAGGTCTGGTGCCCCGAAGTAAGTGCCTTGCAGCATTGCATTCCTGCGTATTGCTCACCTCCCCTCTTGGCGTGCTGCAGGCAGTGATGAAGGCTCTGTGCCTCACGCGTTCCGTCGACATGGAGAAAGCGGAAGAGATCCTGCTGCGGGCCGTGATTCACAGCCGGGTGGAGCAAGAGGCCAGCAAGCGGCAAGTGGGTGCGCATTCGCCCACGGCTGTGGAGAGCCGGGAGGAAGCGGAGCGCCTGCACAACGAGTGCCGCGACATGGACATTGAGGACGAGGTGCTCAATGCCCTCAACTTTTGAATGGGCGGGCTTGCTTTTGCTGCAGAGCAGCCGGAGACAGCTGCTTCGTGTGGTTTCTTTTTCTTTTTTTTTTTTTTTTTGGATAAGACATCCGCGTTTTTGGAGAGCCTTGCATATCTTACGATTTGTTCTCCAAAATTTGCCCACATGATTTTACTATTTAGTTTATGTACGAACTGAATGTCACAGGCTGATTTGAAGTTCGACCAGGTGATTTGCTCTAAGTAGATGTTTTCTGATTAGTTTTCCAGCTGGAGCAGAATGAACTGTAGGGTACATAAATGTGTTAAACACACCAGCATCAAGTTCATCGCCAATTTCCATTGGCTCAAATGTATTGTTCCAAGTTCATAATCATCTCCAATTTTAAGTTTATTGAGTTTCCGAAATGTTTTCAAAAATGTTTCAAAATGTTTTCAAAATATGTGAAATGTTCTCAAAATATGTAAAATGTTTTCAGGGGAGAAAAAAAAAGAAAAAGAAAAAAAAAACAATAAAAGAATCCCAAAGAGCTTCAGAGTTTTGTTATTACCTACAAGAAGAACATTATTGCAGAATGCAAAATAAACAAGTGCGCTTAGTGATTTCTAGAGGCAGTGGCATTTTGCAGAATTTTATTTTGGAAGGGGCTGGACTTTCCGCCTCTTGAAATAGGAGGGAGAACATGAAAAGGGGACAAAAAGGAAAACAAAAGTAGAAACATCCAAGAGACCAATTTAGAACACCTTCTTTTGTAAGAGAGTGCTGTCCAGCTTTGAGAAAGATTATACATGTTGCTGCCTTTGAATCGTAGGCAGCTGAGTGTGATGAGATGATGATTATGCATAAAATATGCTTTCCAACTTCAAGGATGCATACACGTCAAGCCCCCTTTGCATTAGTGTTTTGCAGCTTGTTCAGCACCATTCGCTTCTGTGCTTTTCGGCTAAAACCGAGGGAAGCGTTTATGACCATCCAAAGCCCTTCTCTAAGATAGATTCTCTAAGCCTTGTGGTTCAAAATTTTCTATGTGTTGCTTTGATCGGCAGAGCCTGCTTTTTTCCAACAGAATATTGTATTTGTTAGGCCAACGCCACCTGTATTGACATAGCCACACACGCGAGCAAATATGGCCAAACAGCCACTTTCCTGTTGCTCTCTCCTACCCTTTCCAGCCCGCTATCCTTCCTGCGTGTTTTCATGTCCGGCAGCCAGCGCTGCGAAACTATGCAAAATAGGTGACATTTTGTGTAGGAAGCGCTCCTACTCCTTCTTGCTTTTCTGTATGCCTGCCTATCTTGGTCTGTCGCTGATAAAAACCGCCCGCGCAACCCACTTGAGCTGCCGCAGGCTGATGCTGGCTTCTGCGCACTTACCTACTTGGACCATCGGTCCTCCTGTCCCATATTAACCCTTTCAGCCCTGATTTTTTTATTTGCAGTTTCTAGAGCTACGTACGACGGAACCAGAATTGAAAACTAGAGTTACATCCGACAAAAAATTTTACGGCTAACGGCACAAAATACCGTGACGCTCTGTATGTGTAATCTATTCAAAACATTATTGAAATGGTCGCTTGACATCAAATTCCAAATTACAAATGTTGATGCTTTACGGCCAAACCGGTTCGGAATGAATCCACTTATACTGCAGCGGTGTGGGTTCGAATCTCACCTGCGTTGATGGAGGTGTTTTTTTTTTTTTTTTTTTAATTAAAGGATTCAGATTTTTCTATACAATGTTGAGTCTTATAAAAATGTAATTAATAGGTCAGGGTGTCAGTTAAACATTTAACCCGATTATTCAGCTGGCTTTATGCGCTTAGATGTATTAATTACATTTGTTAAAAGGCTCTTGACCCATGTAATTTGTTCTCGGCACAAACTGCAGACGCTACAAACTGGCACTGCGCCCACGGCAGGAGGTTCTGTTTTGATAATTCCCGTCTTCTCCTTTGCTTGCATGTATTGGGTATGGAAAGTGTATGTGGACTAGTACAGAAAAATCTGAATCCTTTAATTAAAAAAAAAATACACCAACCCAGGTGAGATTAGAATCCACATCACTGCAGTAGTGTGGGCGCTTATATCACGCTCCTGACCACTCGACCGATGGGGAACAGGCGCTGTCGAACATGTTACCTATGATTTATTCATTCCGAACCGGTTCGCCCGTAAAGCAGCAACATTTGTGTTTTGGAATTTGACGTCATGAATCGTACAAGCGACCATTTCAATAATGTTGTGTATAGATTACATATAGAGCGTAACTCTAGTATTTGGTGCTGTTAGCCGTAAAAATTTTTTTGTGCTTTACGTTTGCCGGACGTAACTCAAAACATTGGCTTAAATTTCCGCCAGACTTAACTCTAGTTTTCAATTCTGGGTTCCGTCGGATGTAGCTCTAGAAACTGGCCTAAAATTCCTTCGGGCGTAACTCTAGTTTTCAATTCTTGTTCCGCCGGACGTAACCCTAGTTTTTAATTCTGGCTTCCGTTGGACGTAACTCTAGGAACTGGCTTAAAGTTCCGTCGGACGTAACTCTAGACACTGCGTTTTTTATTTCAAGCAAAACAATGTTTTCTGTGTGTTTCTTAAATTTTAGTTCCCCATAAACCCACAAACAAAAAATTAAGCTGGTAGTGCTAGTAATAACGGATTTAGTAATGAGGCAATTAAGGCACCTGGAAATTAAAAATTTTATACTGTACAAAAACATGTTTTCCAGATTTGCCTTAACTTCATCACCACACGAGCCTACAAACAAAAAACAAGTTTATAGTGCCCATATTTACAGATTTGCGAGCTTAGGAATGAAGATAGGACCTCCATGGATTTTTTTTTTTTTTTTTTTGCCTCAATGTCAAAATTTTGTCTTCACCTGAGCTTCTTAATTCTTCTTTGTAGTGTTTAGCTCTGCTAAAACGCCACAATGGTGATGTTTATCGCAATAGGCATCATTGAAGAACAATTGCCCACAAAACTAGCAGTTATGGTTTCATTCTCTATGCGCTAGAGGAACTTTTGTGTGATGGCATCAGTTGACACTGCCAGGGCCAAAAAAATTAAAGAGTGCTATTACTGCTATTACCCATACAGCACAAGCAAACCGTGTCAAGGTGCAAGAGTACGAAGCCCTTTCGAGAACGCCAGCGCAAGCTGAGCGTCTGAGGCGTTCGATTCGACATTTACATTAGAACTGCTGTAGCATCCGAAATAACCTTTTTTCTGTCTGCTTATTGTCTGCCTGACAATTAACATGTTCTTACCACTACTTCAGTTCTGCATCCGTCGGTCATCCTTTAAAAAATGCCGAAGGTATGAAACGAGCTACAGGTTGAGCGAAATCCACATTGGCTCCGGAACTAATGTCCCGCTGCAGCTAAATTGTGAATGAAACAGCTCTTGAAACTCAACAGGAGTGCTGGCAGAAATGCACCGTAAAAGTGGGCGCAGCATTTGCGACTCGCGAGCAGTGATGTCGGGTGGGACATCGACCGGCACGCGCCACATAGCGGACGAGCGGCTGAACTAAGCATCCCTATCGTTGCCATTGGAAAGTGGGCGATGCATGAAGCAATGTTAATACAGGCTGCAATGGTCCGGCAGGCTGGCGTTTTTTAGTGGCACTTTGCAGTGTGCTTTTTAAGTGCAGGCAGGGGATGTACAGTGGAACCCCGATAATGCGACTTTCAAGGGACCACGCGAAAGTGTCGTATGATCGCGGTATAGGTAAATGCCGGCCTTGTAGACGGTTTCACGTGACAAGCAGGCTAAGAACTTATTTAAACTACTATATTCAGCACATTCTCGCATAATTTGCTAAAATTCCAAGTTTCTAAAAAAAGAGACACCTGCGCTGCATCTGCACGAGCCCGCCAGTCACGCGCCGCACTCCATGTGACCCCAATGCCGTCCAGCGCTAGCCCGCCAGCCTTGCGCCTCGCGTGCGCAAGGTAAGCTGGGAGGGTCGACGTGGCCGAGCAAATTGAGAGGAAAAAAGAAGAGTGTGAAACTGTGAAGGCCAAGCAGAATGAACGATAGTACGAGGCGGCGATGGAAAAAAGGCGGGAAAGAAAGGAACGGAGCGACAATGCGGATTTGAAAGCCACTGATCAGCAGAGAGAAGGGGAGAGAGCATCGTGAAAGGAAGAAAGGGATCGAGTAGGCGAGGAAAGCGGGTGTTTGGTCATCACCCTGGGGTTGCGTCGTGTGTGTTTTCATGTTCGTCAGCTCGGTGGGAGCTTCGAATTTGCGGTCTGCCGGCCACCTGGACTTCGACTTCTTGCGGTTTGCACATTGGCGTTCTGCTGCCACGTGGGGCCGTCGAAAGTTAACTCCTGCCCAGCAGTACCTGCCTGCTTGCTTGTGTCTGTTCAGCAAGTGGTCTGGCCCGCCTGCGGACCTTTCCACATCAGGCAGCGTCAAACGGGGGTTGAAAATAAAGGTCGGAACGAGGCAATGAAGTGGTGTAAAATATGCGAAAAACGCCGGTTTATCACCGCCAGGGTCCGTCGTATGAAGCAGACCGCGCACAACCGAGTGTTGTATAATCGGGGTTTTTACTGCATTGTTTCTGTGGGGAGTTTGCCGGGACCGCGGTGATCTGTCGTAAGAAGCGGGTCGTCGCAACACTGGGAGACATTATCGAGGTTCCGCTGTAGATGCTTTAGGCGTGCTTGCCAAGTTTGGTGACAGGTAAGTTTGAGATTCCAGGAAGTTTGTACCGCTTTCATGTGTGTTTTCACTGCCCACCTAGAGTTGGGTGTCCAGCAGTGAGGACTGTATATGTTGACGGCTGCCCGAGAGGTTCGTCTTCCTAAGAGAGTTGTCGCCTTTGCTCATTGGCGCATTCATTATTGGACATATGGTCATATTTCAAACAAGTTGTGCCTTTGGCCCGAGTATCTTGCCTGTCTGAATATAATAGTGGTCTCTGTTCCAAGGGTTCCACCCCGTCTGACGCCTGCGAGCGTCACCTGAAATGGGCTCAGCGAAAGTTGTTTCTCTCTCTCTCTCTCTGTTCCATTCTAGTGGAGTACAGCACTTAATTTTGGGAAGTGTGTTTGACATTGCAAAGCTGTCTCTGCCAATCCTTGTCCAAGCTGCACGTTGTTTTCAACCATCTAAAATGTATTGCATACATTGTGTCAGCAGCAATCTTTTTTTCTTTGCTACTGCAGAGTTTGTCAATTTCTTTATTTTCATGTTCTCACCATGATGTTCCATTGATAATAAAATTGATTCTGTGCAAAATGTATGTCTTGCAGTGTTGACAGTTATCACGAAATTGGACTTGAGCCAAGGTGCGTCCTGTGCAATATTACACCTGGGAAGCCCCCATTACAGGTGTTTTGTTTTCTTCGATGAAGCAACTCGGCCCGTTATGTTTTTTTTGCTTAAAAAAAGCAAGCTCGCTTACAAAGTGTCGTTTATTTGGCCCTCCTATTTATTGGCAGTGCAAGCACAAAGGCCAAAATAAATGATGAGGGTGAAGAACAAGATTGCATATAGGCTTCCCAGGAGAAATGGTGCATTTCAAGTGGCAGTAGTGTAGTTGCGGGCTCTTGCTACCAATCCTCGTGACCCAAGTAAACAAAAAGGTAGGCAATGGCTGTATGGAGTGAAATGCAAGTGTTGGCAGCAGCTATTTTAACATTCAGCCATTCGTGGTTGTCGGTGCCTTGGGACTGTTTACACTGAGCACCTGGCAGATTTTGCCGATTGACAGGCATGCAGCGATTGTTTCGTCAAGCAGGTTTGCAGATATGCTGCCAGTAAAGTTCACATTCCATGTCCTGAATAACACCGCCACAGACCAACGTCTGCAGACTAACGTCTTGTCAGTTTCTTTACTCTAAAATGTGCTTTTGGTGTACATCTGCATCACGGAGCAAAAATATATTGGAGGTGAAACAGCTCATTGCGAGAAGCGCGGGGGAGCGACCAGATAATGTCACAATGAAAACCAAGGCAAACTGTAAAGCTTCGTAGCTACGACGGCGAAGGAGGGGGTAGCGGCACCTGATGGACGTAGTGATAGCGGCCGCACTTATTCTGCAGCTGAGCAGTGAAATGCCGATTGCGGTGGCCGCGCAGTTCCTTCACCCGCGGCAGGTACCGCTAGCTTAACGTATGACGAGCGCTTGGTGACATTATCTGGCCGCGCTAGGAAGCCTAGTTTCGCCTCCTATCTTATTCTTGCTCCGTGATCTGCATCTTGTCCGGTACCCTAGTGTCATAAACGTGTGGTTTAGAGACAACACTACTGGCATGTTTTTACGTTGAAATTACTGTTTTCTCGCTTAAATTCAACTTCTATCATGTTGTCCTTCACGAAGTAATCTTCCATTAAGGGAATGGTTGCAGTGAAGCATTTGTTGAAAGCCCTAGTTGTTTCCAGTACACATAATAGCACAGAATCCCAGGATTTGCCATTAACAGGTCTTAGGAGAATAAAAAAAAGGGCACACATAGCTATAGAAGGTAGACTAGGTTGCAGCGCACTCTTAATAGTACCAGCACATCCCCATCATATCAAATACCCTCAGATTTAGAACTGCTATAATCCTTGCCATGCTGCAGACTAGACCAGACATTATCCCAATATCTCGGTCTGTGGTCTTGAGCATCAGAATTGGCATTCGCAGAAAATGCTGCACAGCACTGGGGCTTTCAATATTCAGCTGATAAAAATTCAAAAAGGCACGATTCCTTACATGTGCTACTGGAAATAGCCTCAACTGGCCAATTACACAATGTGGGAGTTGTGGGGTATGTTGAGGCTACAGCCAATGGGCACTGGTGAATTGGCCATGGGCATCTTGCAGCCGCAGCGGTTATGGTAGCTTGAGTGGCTATGTTGATGCTACAGCCTAATAGGAATTGCTGAATTGGCCGTTATCTTCTGACAGCAGCCGTCATCATCACCGGCCAATACACCAGAGTGGGTTTGTTGCCTTAACATTGAGCCTAACGAAATGCCAAGCAACGTTAAACTCGTACGTCAAGCTGTCTGTATGGGCAACGTTGGACTCAAGTGAACTAGAAGGATACGACTTCTAGTTCACTCTAGTTGGAGCTCAAAGCATAATAATAGGCCTAATATACCCCATCTGTAGCAAGTGTACACCTGCATTCATGGCCACGACGCGTCGAAGCCAATGGGTACATTAGGCCGGCACCTGCCAGCAGTCGCAGCCAATGCGATGAGAACTGCGGGTGGGCACACCGACATCTCAGCCAATGGATTTCTGGAACCACTGCAGCCGTGCCAGCACCACACTGTTGCAGGAATGATCATGCACGAAGACCATCGCATTAGTATTTTTTTTTCTCTCTCAGCGCATCTATGCTAGGCTCTTGGAAAGAGGATTGACCATATATATTGGAATGAAGAATGGCATGTTCACTGGGTCGGCATCCACAATGTGAAGCCAAAACCTGCGAGATGTTACAAAGTTTGGTAAAAATGTGGCAGGTTTTACTGGCTTGAAGCACTTTGTGGGAAATTCAAACTAGACCAACAAACAAATCACCATGATATCAAACATGCCCTCGGTATTGAACCACTGCATCATCGCAAGTCCACCCAAAATGTGGCTTAGGCCACCAAATTGTGCTACTGCACAAGTTTCTTAATGTTTGGTATCAACAGATTCTTTATAAGAAGACCAATGCAACCAAGGTATAGTTTCACGAGAAAATGGTCTGGCTCTTATTCCATAAAGGCTGCTGTGGTTGTGGGACACGCAGAATTGAGAATAATGTACAGGAGCACCGACTAGGTTTATCACAGCACACCACTGTGTACCAGGCTGGCAAGCAGTTTCACCACTCATTCCATGCATGGTGATGCTGCTAACCCTTCATTGATTGACAGCATGCATGCGGCTAAGGTTTCTGCAGCCGACATGTCAGCTGCTGCCTGTCGCCCACTACAGGCGGCTTGAAGAGGGAACATTTGTCTTGTCATGCCTACCCAGGCACGATGCACTTCATGGTTATTACTTAACAAATTGCGAAACTACGGTTTTGTCCTCTATTTTCATGCAGTCTTGCAGACGCATTTTCAGCGCGTAGAAATAACCACAAATCGCAAATTAAGCCTGTTAAAACTGGCATGCTCCAAGGGGCATTCTCGGACGTACTCTTTTTTTTATTATAGTACATAAATGATGTTACATGCATACAGACAAATTGTAAGCTTATTATATATGGCGATGACTGAACTGTTTCTTGTAAAAATTTAGAGACTGTAGTACCTGTGTCATGTTTTGTATGTTACGAATGTGCCCAGAAAAGCTACCTAACCCTTCATGAATCAAAAACTAAAGGTGTACTTTTCTGCTCTTTAAGCACGGCAGGGGTAGTACTGAATGCATGGTTTTAGGCCCATATAAAATTGGTATGGTAAAGTGTGTAAAAACCCTTGGAGTCGTTTCTACAGAGCATGTGTTGTGAAATGTGCATGCGACATCTATGTGCTTGAAAGCACAAAAGCTGCTGGAATCATAAATGGGCTTCGCCATTTCCTACCCACTAACTTTTATACCAGGCGCTGTTTCATTCACATCGCAACCAGTGTGCATTAGTCTGGGTGAACACTTACCTCGCAAATTCTACATTATATAACAACACTGCAAAAGAAAGCCATTCAGGCAATTAAGGAATGTTCCCTCTCTAGCACACGAAGTTGACATTCTGCCTGCAAATGATATGATGACATATCCAATATGACTACGGCATATTCTTAATGTTTATGTCGGTGTCGTATTTGTCATTTTTGCTGTTGTGTTTAATTATGTACAATCATTCCTTCAATGTACATTTTAAGTCTCCAACTTGTCATTGCTGCGTTGGTGGACAGTGCTGTGTCAGCAGCTTTGTCTCCGTCTGCTTTTTTCACCTGAGTAAGAACATTGGTGGAAATAAAACTCTCGATTGACTGAACAAACGGGGCCAAAACTTGCAATCTATAATGCATTTTGACAACGCGACACACACCTTTTGAACTACCTATAAGGAGCACGATACCAAGAATTAATCAACCACTCGTAACAGGCACACATAATGTAAGCTAGCATGCCGACAAGAATTGTGCAGAATGTTTATTTTGGGCACCCACCATGTGACACGCAGGATGCTAGGCTATAATTCCAGCTACATCATCTATTGCCACCTGCATCATCGTTTGAGATTTCTGCGCCAGTGTCGGACAGTAGCAGTGAAGGCCACATGTGCATCGACCATCGCCGCAGCAGACAACACACGAGCGCAGCTGAGCACACAACTTAAAGGAGCCATGAAGACAAAATGCAAGTTTGGTTTACTTGGAAGATTGCCTCATTTGAAAAGCACTGACACCACTTTTAATGCAAACTTCACAAAAATAAGCTATGTAATTAGGAAAACTGAGAATAGCCATGCGACTCACTAGCAACTTTTCTGCACTGCAGCTTGAACTTGTGATGTATTATGGGCAGCCCATTGCGATTGGCTGAGGCCGACAAAATTAAACTCAAATTAAACAGGGATTACACATTCGCTTACAGAACGAGCTATTTGCACCTAAATTTAGTTCAAATTCTTTTTATAGCAGGAAAAATGTTGGGCTTAACAATGTAATTTACGACTGAATCACGTAAACATAGAAGCACTAGTGTATACGTTGCGCACTATGCCACCCAACCCAGTACAGCCGTTGAGCGCGTTGCGCTTGTCTTAAAAGAGACTGGCCAACTGGCATAAGCGACACTGCCACTTACATGACCCTTCCTGTCGAGTCATACACAATATTTTATGACATCATTACCATCAACCGTAACAATAAGACAGGTACATGTCCAGTCAGAAAAATAACCATGTGCAGGCAGTGGTTCTTCAGTGGTATCGTTACGCCATCTAAGAAGGCAGATGGTAACCTGGCTAATAAAAAAATGTTTTCGCCTTGGGTGGCAGCCCTAGTCAACTAACTATTGTTTTAGAAACCTGCCCTGGATACGTCATTGCCAACATCCTGAAACGCATTGTGGTGGGAGAATTGAAACTTTGGCTTAAATTGTTTAATTGCTTAGAGAATAAAGCATCTTCTGATGCCGGACAAGCCTGAGGGCACTATAAAACACCAAATCTTTCGAATAAATGAACTGGTATTTTGTCTTCATGGCCCCTTTAAAGCACTTGCATAGCATACTCCCGCTCTTGGAGCAGCCTTTTGGTTTGTCCGTTTTAGATGCGGAGCATCTCATGCTCGGGGCTGTGTCCCTCCCTCTCTTATCCGCTGTCCACACTCTACTGCACATGCGCGCTCTTCAGCCCCGTCAGCATTTGGGCTGATGTCAGCGCAGTCCACTATAAAAAGAAATAGTGAGGCGGTGCCCGGTTTCGATCCGACGACTCTCTGGCCGCAACGGGAGGTACGTGGCGCTCTTCCCACTGCGCTACAAACCGAGACGGGAGCATGTGCTACGAACGCGCCTTATGTCCTTCACTCATTCAAACTACGTCAAGAAGCTACTGGTACAACGAAGGCACGCGAAGCTGAACGTCAACGGAAACGACGAACTGAAAACTAATGGGAACTTCAGTCGACCCCATGGCTGCTTCGCATACTACTCAGGGTTCCCCTACGGGAAGATGGTGTAATTTTTACTTCTTCTTTTCTCTCTTTTTTTATTCACCATATGGCATTTAAATCATCAGTGGCCTTGAAAAGTGAAAGAGGGTGGAGCAAGTGTGGGCAGTGTAAAAAAATGCGTGCCAATCCACCCTGTGAAGGTGGTTGGAAAGCAAAGCTGTAAACAACATCCATAACGATTACCCATGCAACGTCCCTTAAATTCACATCTGTGGCTCTACAAAGAGTGAACCCAGAAACAAATGTACCCTTTCTTACTTCAAAAAGATATTCTTTGCTAGGGTTAAATCCATGCATGATCTATGATTGGTGGTTGGTTGAGTTGTATTGATGAAGCACATGAGTGGAAACTCTTCTTTTTATTATATTAAAGGAAGCTCAAAACCAGTGTTATACTCGGGTAAAGGTTAAAAATGGCAACGGAAGTTGCCGCTGTGACTCATCACCGCAGCCGGATGTTACTCTGCGTGGCGCAAGTAGCGTGTTACCGGGACTACCTTGAGCATGGCACAAGCCGTTTTCATGACTTTTTGGACTTAATATGCTTCTGCAGCGACAACAAACAAACTACGTGAGGAAAGGCAGATGATATCACGTATTCATAGCAATCTCCTTTAAAAGCGTGCGCACCCATTGACATCAGGGTCTGTTGCTTAGGCGGAGTGATACCGTGCATAAGCTATTGCCGTTCTTAACTTGTTCCAGAGTACAGACGATCTCATTTCTCCTTTGTCTCTGCCACAGCCGATGGAGGCGACGATATCGGCGGTAGAGACGGAGGAGCGGTGAGATGCCATGCGTTAGAGTGAGCTCCCTTTAATTTTTACTAAATCCTAGCGGATGAGTTTGCCGAGGCCCACAAGAGATTTAGATGGCGGGCTGTAGATATTGAGGATAAACAAGCTTGGGTGAATCTTGTTGCGTGGTAGTAGTTCGACGAGGGTTATCGAAGGAGTGCTGTTGGGAGGTGTGCTGCTTCTTCGTAAGAATGGCAGTATGGAAACGACCGGGAGCGATGTGCGTATTACATCCACTTAATTTAATGTGCTCTGTTTCAGTTTCTTGTAGGGCAATAACATCCGGATTGTGTTGCTGGCTGAAGTAGAAGAGGGACTGTCGCTTTCGATTGAATGACCTACAGTTCCACTGCCACACGGTGAGAGTAGGGGAGGTATCTGAGCGATGAAAGCTGGGAGCGAGGACAATTACCGGCGCAGTGGAAACATGCAGACATCACCATAATTCCCAAGCCAGGCAAACCCATTAACTTCCGCAACTTGTGCCCAATCTCTCTTACCTCTTGCGTGGGCAAACTCTACGAACACATGGTGCACGACAGACTATCACCGTACTTGGAAGACAAGGAGTACCTCCCGAACACCATGTTTGGCTTTCGCCCCGGACTTTCAACACAGGACATCCTTCTTCAAATTAAAGAAGACTTATTGGATAACCTCAGCAGCCAACACAAGAGCGCCATTCTCGCACTTGACGTCAAAAGCGCGTTTGACAATGTCACCCATCAAGCTCGAATGTCACTCGAAGGCCTGCAATCTACCCACTGCAGAGAGAAAGTCTACCGTTATGTGCGCGACTTTCTCACCGACCGCACGGCGTGGGACAACTCCGCACGGCAACTCTAAAAACACCACCAAAAGGCACCCCCCAAGGTTCTGTCATTTCTCCACTACTTTTTAACTTGGCAATGCGAGGGCTACCGCCACTCCTGAACAAGATACTAGGAATCAGCCATGCGCTGTACGCAGACGACATCACTATCTGGACGCGTACAGGCTCAGTAGGAGAACAACGAGACGCACTCCAAACAGCAATAAACATCACGGAAGAATACCTCTGGGCTTGCGGGCTTTCCTGTGCCCCTGACAAATCGGAACTTTTACTGCTCAAGAAACGCAGCATAGGTCGCCCACCCGCCCCCATACCCGACCTTGAACTCTCAGTCAATGGTAACCCCATACCCCTGGTTAATACCTTACGAATTCTCGGCTTAACATTACAGAGAGACGGAGCAGGCCTTGCAACCATCCAAAAAGTTCAAGAAACAGTAATTCAAGTCACCCATCTCATTCGCCGCGTAAGCAACAGACGCCATGGTCTCAAAGAGCACGACATAATACGCTTGACCCAAGCCCTAATCATCAGTAGGATTACTTACGGCACTCCATACCTGTCTCAAGAATAGCGAGCGCGACAAACTGAATGTCCTTATCCGGAAGGCCTACAAGCTTGCACTTGGTCTACCTCCGACAACTTCTACCGACAAGCGAATGAAACTTGGTCTGCACAACACCTGGCAGGAACTCGCTGAAGCTCACAAAATCAGCCAACTCGAAAGACTTAAACTCACCAAAATGGGTCATCATACGCTACGTTGGCTTGGCTACGATGCACAGGAGACATCATATAGTAAACAGCGCATTCCCCTGGTTCTACACCAACTTATTACTGTTGCTCCAATCCCCAGAAATATGCATCCCGTATTCAATGCATACCGAAGAAAGGCCAGGGTCATCACCCTCAGAAAATCCTACGGAGACAACAAACCAGCGGTCCGCTACACAGATGCTGCCCGGTACCCTCGAAAGTCTGCGCATGCCATCAGCGTTGTCAACAACCATTGCACAGAACTCACATCGGCCACAATCCCAGTCCCTGACACAGAGTCTGCAGAGGAAATTGCCATCGCCCTCGCTGCTACCACGGGCTCAGACTACCTCACTGTGATCACAGACTCCAAAACCGCCTGCCGCAATTACCAACTAGGTCGTGTTTCTGGTCAAGCCATCCGCATCCTGAACAATCTACAAAGCCCACCCGAACTCCGTATAGTCTGGACCCCAGGCCACGCATCCCTCGAGGGGAATGAAGCGGCACACGCCGCTGCCCGCGAGCATACCTTCCGGGCCTTCCCCTTGTTGGCAGACAGATCGATGACCTCCAGCGATGACATTCCAAGAAGATACACGGATGTCCTTGCCCATTACCAACTGCAGCGCCGCATTTACCCCCAACACACCCCAACATGACCAGAGAGGACGCCATTACCCTCAGACAGCTGCAAACTAACACCTACCCCCACGGAACACTACTCCATGCCATCTACCCAACAACATACACTCCGACTTGTCAACACTGCCCCACACCCAACACTCTCTACCATATGGTCTGGGAGTGCCGACAATCGCCATCATTAACCCCCCAACCAAACCCAACACTGGAGCAGTGGGAGGACCAGCTGACCAGCTCACGCCCTCAAGACCAGCAACGACTGGTGGACAGGGCCCGCCGGGCAGCGAAGGACCAAGGCTTCCTGGACTAAGGAGGCCTCCCACAACGGAACTAATACAGCTGAATAAATGTTTATTCCTCCTCCTCCTCCTCCTAGCAGATGCGCAAGGCGCGCACACGGCCGCTACACGCGCCTTGGGCAGAGCGCACAGCTGCACCAGAGTTCGCGTGACGCAATCACGTGGCATTCAGCGAGAACACAGGGTATCAACCCGCAGCTGTGCTCAGCGAGTACACCATCCGTCTCCCGTCTCCACGTGCGCTTGTACCTCAATTCGCAAGACAACGGGATCTTGCTCCGTTTCTCTATTCATTCCATGTTTGATTTCCACCGGTGACAGTAACTTTTTTTATTTGTTCACGGGAGTTCTCTGTCGACACAAATGGTTGCGGCGGAACCCTTGGCTGGTAAACATAAAAAGCGTTGCTCTAAAAGAAAGCTGTGGAGGCAGAGTGTGCAGCTGAACACATAAGTGCATGACATCAATGTGGCAGTAAGGGTACAAAGCGAAAGCATTGCCAAGAGGCTAAGCCGGAGCTCCTGTTAATTCTGATCTGTGGTCCCGGGTAACACAACACATACGAAGTGTGATGCAGCCAATTATTCATCATGGAGCCAATTCAATTGTGCTGGTGTGTATGTTGTGGTCCAGTTCTCCCGAAAATCAGTCCTCAAAAAATTTTGATAAAGGGATCACTTGACCGTACCAAGTACGTGATATATCAAATGCTTCCTACAACAAGGCACATGCAGTCATGAGCCAACCGAAAGAGTTGCCCGGTCCTGTTGACATTTGTGGGAAGGTCGTGTGATGGTCATAGTCAGATTAACGAGTCCTCACAACTAAAACAATGCAGTCATGGTTGTGATCACAAAGCAACCCTTTTGTAAATTATGACTGGTGTCACATTTCTGTGGCTGCTGCTGCTGCTGCTGCTGTTCCTTAGGGTATAGCACATGGTGCGTTAAAATCGTCTTCGCTTCAAATGCACACCAACTCTGGCCAAATTTCTAAAATTTACATTCAATTAGATTTACCCTAAATTAAATTTTCTGCGAGCCCATGCCGAGGTACAAATAATGCTTTTTTAAACATATCAAATCATAATCTGAAGGCACTTGCCATTCACACATAACAAAGTAATGGCGGCTCTATATCGTATTCCCTGCACATACTGTCACTTGTCCTGCTGTAGAAGGGGAAAGATTGCTCTAAATGCGGTGCCCCCACACTCTGGGCATGCACGGTCAGTTTTGGACGAAGTTTGTGTGGCTGCTGTTGCTCATCTGTTTGCACATACACGGCCACTGTATCCTTAGAAGGGCAAACTTGCCTAGCTTTGAGTGATACTGATATTTTTTATCGTCTCTTTCAATGGGAAAAAAAAAAGAAATGGAATTCTAAAAATGAAAACTTATATTTCGCTTTATTGTGCCTCAGAAACCAGGCACTGTTCCTTGGTGGACACAAAGTCTTCCTCGAAGGAACCATGAAGACAAGACAACTTCACTTTATTCAAAAGATTGTGCAGTTCATGCTTCACTACAGTTTTGCTTCGCAAGAAATGATGCTGCTATCACACGAATAATTGCATTTTAACAGATTTCGAACTGCAAAGTTTGATTATGGGGTTTAACGCGCCGACACAACGCAGGCGATGAGGCGCGCCGTAGTGGAGGGCTCCGGATTAATTTTGACCACCTGGGGATCTTTAACGTGCGCCGAAATCTCAAACACACGGGCGTTTTTGCTTTTCGCCTCATCAGAAAAGCGGCCGCCGCGGCCGGGAATCGAACCCGCGACCTCGTGCTCAGCAGCGCAACGCCTTAGCCACTGAGCCACCGCGGCGGGTAACTGCAAAGTTTGTAAAAATACCTTGCGACGTATCAAGTGTTACGGCGTACTTGAGGGAGCAGACAGAGGTGGGCAGTCTGTACGCTGACATGTAAGCGCCTATTTTTATTGCTGAAAGAAACTACTCAATGTTGAAAAAATGTACTAAGTCAAATTAACACAGTACAGTTTTTTCTGGAACATTGCACAGTAAACCAGCTGCCTGCTGCTAATAAAATACAAAAAGAAATCAAGTTCCCTATCATTCCTCACGCGTGCAGGGTCATAATATCCCTTTTACTATTTCACTCGGGAAGCATCGGGACTGTGTTGTAAATTTCAAACCCGGGACAGACACAGAGCAGCTGACTAGCACTTGCAATATTCGCTTCAAAGATGTCCTCATCATCAATAAAACTTCTCAATTCAGCGTCACTGCAATCTTCGTCACTTCCAAACAAAAGGTAAACATCAGTACTATCTGAATTATCTTCCATGGAAGAAGATCATGAAGATGAAAAGCATTTTTTTATGGGTTGACGAGCCAGCTACGCATGTGTCGCTGCCACCGGATGCCATGTTTCTGCTGAAAACACACACTCTTGCAAACACACAATCATCAAGCTTTCACCTGCTGGGTGACACGCAATCTATGAAGTACAAGAGTGCTTGTCGTTCTGAACATTCAAAAGAAGAACTTAGTCCAGTAGGGCAAGCTCTGCTTGTCCAAAATAATTTGGGAATGCTTTGGATTGGGCGAGTTCTGCTAATCCGAAACCCTCAATTAGGGGTTAACCCAACACGACATGGTGCAGCACTATGAAACTACGAATCACACAAATAAGTGAGCACTTCATCTCTGCAATGGCATGGTCATGAGTTACACGCTCGCTGCAGACAAGGTACCTCTAACTCGGATTTAAATTTGGCTAGACTTGGACAACTTGATCCCATCTAAATGCTGCTTGGCGAAGTGTGGTAATTCCTGATTAAATAAAAATGCTAAAACAAAAAGAACAGGTGATCTTGGCTTCCAACAGTAAATCACAATCAATCAGCCCTTCCATAGAATTGTAAATGGGAACTAAGCTTCTTAACTTCAGCTTCAACCTCAGATCTGAGGCAAGGGGCCCCTTTGTTCTCCCCTCTTGCAAGACATCCATTGATGCTTGGGCAAGTTGGTTTGCAGACTGAATGTTGATGAGAGGCCTAACCTGCCTAACTACCTGCCTTTCCTGCCTAACTACCTTTGTGACACCCTGCACACATGGACAGCCAGAACTCCAGGGTGAGTGAACTTAGTAGGCCTACTTGCATGAGAACAGAGCCTGCCAGCTGTTTTAATACCCATCATTACCTTGCCTGGTGTTACCGTGCAGGATCAAACTCCATTTTTTTTTGCCACCTCCAACATAATCAAAGCTGGCTCTTACTATGTTTTGCCCAGCTCCTACATGTTACCAGCGCAATTAAGCTTACTTCATTGAAATAGACGCAATATTGTTGCGCACTGGTAGACGCAGGTGTAAACAGCAGGATGGTGATGCAACTATGTATCAGGCGTGGTGCGTAACTGAAGAGGCCAGACACCAGGGGCACTCGGACGGCGGTTCTCAGCAAAGATAGCCGACTGACCCAGGCACATGAGCGCAAGATGCTGCTGCTGCTGCTGCTGTTCCTTAGGGTATAGCACATGGTGCGTTGAAATCGTCTTCGCTTCAAAGGACAACCTGCCGCACATGACGCATACCCTCAACAGGGGGGTTGCACGACGCTAACATTCTTTGAGGTACATGCCCACGAAGGAGACTGTCCTGGAACCTAGGCAACAATATGTTTGCTTGATAAGAAAAGTGTCCCAGGGCCAGTGAGTGACAAAATGTTGGCATCGCATACAAGTAAACGCAATCCATTTATTACACTTGCCATCAGACTTTCTCCTGGACCTATTTTATGATAGGATAACATTGATCAATATAACAGTAATCTAGCAAAAAAAAGTTGCAAGATGCTTTATCATACATCATAAGGCAAGATCTGTTTAAAAAAAAAAGCTAAAATGGAATGACTGTTCGCTGAGGGCCAGATGTTCGCATATTGCACTCTTATATGACTTGTAATGGCTGATCCTGAGTGGCTTCCGACAAGCCAGAGTTTGGTGCTTATTAGTACCACAGTGGTGCTAGGGACTGTATTTAAGTCTCAACAAAATAGTCGCACTTCTCACTTTTGCTGGAACGTTAATTATTTAGGCAGTTTAATTTCATGAATGGGTCAAAAGAATAAATTACCCAGTGAACTTCATGAAAGCAAAATGCCTTTCTTTCTCCCTTGATAGACTGAAGAAGCTAACAGCATGTGACATTAGAGCTCCCAAGTGCAGGCATGAAGGAAACTTGCAGCAGTACATCTTCTTTGTGAACGATCCACTATGGGCCTACGAATTACATATAATTAATTACACTGCGAAAATCGCTTTTTTTGCAAATACCCTTGTGCATGCATCATCCATGTGGACTAAACAGGGACTCCCCGCAAAATCCTTTCTCACTGTCACTCGTCCCAACAGGCACAGTCAATTGCCTTTAAACACATTCTGTCGGGTGACCACAATGCCTGGTAACCAGAAAAGCAAAGTTTAAATAAGCCAAATACCACTCTGGGCCACTGCACACCAACATTTACTGCATGCCCAACACACTCTTCCCCAGGGCAGCAAGAGTGAAGTGGAACCCACCAAACATGCTGCTATCGGGGCGCCAAGAGAAAACTAGATGTGCTCTGGCCAGGCACAACCGCACCTTGAGACAAGTCTCAGGACAGCAAAGGAAAGGGGTGCACCCTCCCACTGGCAGTCTGATGTCAGCATGGCAATTGCGCAGGACTGTACCCAAAAAGTACACTGTACAAACTGGGGGAGAACACATTCATTTAATTGAGCATGCACGTTCAAAAGTGGCACATGTACCTTTTAAAAGCAGTACTGCAGCAAAAAGTTCCAGTACAAATCACATCCTGCTGCAAATATGTCACAAAGTTTCCGGTGAAATTTTTCTCACAACTCAATACATCCGACGTCCATCGTTGCAAACTAGTATTACGTGGCTGAAAAAGGGATGAAATTTTCTGCACACGATGTTCATTTTTATTGTTGAGTTTAAATAAATATTTGCACAAGAATATTTTATCATGCTAGATTTTTAGTTGATGATTTATAGGTTGAGGTGCCAAGCAAAAGATTGCACAGTGCCTTGACAAATGGTCAGTCACAGCATTTTCAGCAAGGTGCATTTAGCTAGGCTATTTTCTTCAACCTTTGCTGTTAAACAAATGGCTAGGACCCATTTATATAATTAGGCACCACAAGAAAATGATGCCAATCAGCACAACAGCTTGCAGCAAACAGTTGCCTTTATATGCAAACTGCTAAAAGAATTTCTTTTTACTCTGTACGTGATGGCTGAGCAATAAAATCCATCCACCTGTCTGATTACCAATGCTATAAAAAGCACAAGAAAATATGGTAAACAAGTTATTTTTTTTCTAAAAAGGACACATTAATGCTCAACTTGCTAACTGTGGAACCACAGCAGGAGACTTGTCGTAACGTATAGAATTTACATGCCCATCCGACTAAAATTTGGGCCTCACCGGCGAGAAAAGGGCACTGACGACGACAAGGTGTGGCTGATTGCGCCAAGTGGCTTGCAACGCCGCAACATTGAACATACTACGTAATTTGGGCATTCGGAAAAGTTGGCCAGCATATGGGCGAGCTATGCTGGTATTTTCCGTCATCACGGTTTCACGGAAAGCCCGATTTCTACTGCATGCCTTGTTTGTCTTCACAAGCAGTTGATTGAGCAGTTTAGCTTACCACTGCACATAGCTGGCAGCTTCACTGAACCAAGACATCACTAAAAGCTGGCTGACCAGAACCATACGCTCTGTGATGCGGCCAACCAATGTCACATGTGCACTTCCCTGCACACTGGGAAGTAGAATTCATGCCTTGATCAGTTTTACACCGGTCCCACATTTTACTTTCTCAGCTTGTGCCTTGGGATTGTGTGCTTGTAGGCTCACACCGCTTACACAACCTTTTCTTTCCCCTTCTAAAACAAGAAACACCAACTGCAGCCGTCCGGAAGCACAACAGAAATGACTCAATCCAAGCCTCTGAAGACCAGCCCGCAAGATGACCATGTATACAGTTCTGTGTTTTGTTGCGATAGGCACTTAAATCGTGGGATGTTTGTCATGCTGATAAAGGCTGTTGTGAGAGCCTTTATGCCCTACTTTTAGAGTGGCTGATCCAAACCTGCTGCCCTCTGCGTGTCATGTGTGGTGCTCCAAGTGCTGCCCAGTGGTCAACTACGCACCCACAGATGCTGAACAGCAGAAGTACTCCCACTTGCACCTGAACACCTCCATATGTTTCCAAACAGGACAGTGACTGTGGTCAGCATTCACTGGAAGCGCAAAATGTCCCCCCAGCTTAATTCCGAGGTCATTATTATGAACATGCTACAACTGCAAAACTATGAGATGCAGTGTAGTCTTGGATATGCACATCTGGTAATTTGTCGCAATCACCGACCATAGCAAGACTATAACTTTATACAAATATATTTACAGCTGCCCAGATATCTATGAAAAAATCACATGTGTAGAGACAATTGCTCCTATAAAAACCATCCAAAAATATGCTGTGTTGTATATACAAAAGCCTTCTTTTTCTAGCACAGGATAAAACTATTACAGAGGCTGCCAGGAAAAGCAAACGTCCAATGCTAACAATTTCATGTGACCTGTCCCATACATGGTAAGAAGTGCACTGCATGGCATCACATAAGAAAAAAAAAGGGAGGGGGGGTGCATCTTTCTTATGGCCATGACTAGACGCAGGCTCCTGGCATCTTCCAAGACGTACAGCTGCAGGGCTTCCGGGTTGGGCCGAGCTGCGCAGAGAGACACAGAGAATGGAGCTAGGATTCAGCGTGGCTGGCCTCACACTGCAAATGTTAAACTGCTCAGTGCAGACTACTGTAGCTGGGCAAGCTCAAGATTCCAGCTCCCCCCTCATATTTTTCACAACAAGTTCTAGAAAAAGTGAAATTTGGTCATTATATCTTATCTTTGTGGCTACGTTCTGTGCTGTGGAAGGCTATAAGAGAGACTGCCCAAACAAGGTTGATTCCATGCCACCAAATTCATTAATCCAACAGAAAAACTTTGCATGAATGATTTTGTATGAATCATCCAAAAGTGTTGTAGTGCTATCACAAATCATGCCCGCCTGGCCCCAAAACCTACCTGCAAAAACCGTATTTCTGTATCAGCAATCCCTTTCTTTTGTAACATACTGTGAGTGACAGGTGACACTGTGTAATCAGCGTCAGAAGAAAACTCATTTGGTTGCAGGGGACTCCCCGGAACCACAAACCAACAGCTTTCACTGTAAAGGCTGCAACCCGACGCCTTCGTGGCTTCAGCTCTCTCTTTCAAAGATCGCCTGCACATTTCAACCAACACCACCTGCCTCAACAGCCAAAATTAAAACGTAAAAGAAGGAAAAGCACGGAAGGTAACTTATTAAAAGGAGACAACACATAACTTCTACACTCAAAATACTGCCTTGTCAGAATGACAATCATGCTAATTTTACCGTGATTGACTCACCAGCTGCTTTCCAGAAATCAGCTCGCGAGGCTAGAAGTGCCATTTGCATGACTGGCTGATGTCGACCAAATCAACTAAATATTGATATACTTTTGTGGTCTTGCTTCAACGTTAATCGTTCATTATTAAAGATCAGTGCGAACATGGCGCAAAAGAATGAGATACGGATAAGACAACACTGCACTCACAACTGATTTATTCTGGAAAGAAACATGGCTTATATACATACATCAGTCCCCGACGTGGCGCAAAATCATTAAAACAAACAACAAAACGAAACCCTATCACTGGCATGTCTGAACAAGTGCAACCTATTTCCCGACCTGGCTACACAAGGGTGTCATTCAGACATACCTCGGCAAAACTGGACGCCACTCCCTCACACTCACGCTCACCAGTCGCTCTCACCACTCGCACTGATGCTCACCACTTGCCGTAACCACTCGCACTCATTTGCGCTCACGCTCACCACGTGCCGTCACCACTCGCACTCACTCACGCTCGTGCTCACCACTCGTCGTCTCTCCTCGCATGCAAGTGTGTGCAGCAGACCCTCCATGAGTCATGAAGCCGAACAGTATTAATGGATTACGGCATCAGAAGGCCATCCAAATCATATTCCTAAATCAACACGCCACCAGAGAATTAATTCTCGGGTACCCCATAGCAGAAGCTCAGTGACGACATTTCCGAAGCTAAAAGCAATCCCACCATTAACAACCACCCCAGTGAGCGGCTCCTGTGATGAATAGCCAACAGCGAGTACAAGCGCAATAGTGGCGTTCACCGCGGTAAGCCCTGCAAATGGCACGAGTAGCGCGAGTGCACTCGCAAGTATTGAGCGGGGCTCACTGCGCGTGGGGCTCGCACTCACTCACACTCAAACTCGCCCGTCCAAAACAATGGCGAGGCCCACTCACCACTCACTCATGTGTGGTGAGTGGGGGGGGGGGTGCACTCGTAAGTGAGCCTGCCAACCTATGCATTTAGATGTGCGAATTCTCAGTCATGCAGCACTACGGAGGGCATACTAATGCGGCGGTTGGCAGATCGTCTTATTCGGCATGCCTCAATTATCTCCCTAGTTGTTTTATCTCTGTTTTGACAACACCACGGTATCTTCAAGAACCAGTACACACCCGTGTGTGCTACAGTGTTTTGCCAAATGACCACGCTGATCCCGTTCCGTGATTGCTGGTGCTCTGATATCCTGGTGTTTAGGCACCTGCTGGTTTGACCCACGTATATGTGCCCACACTGAAGTGGCTACATATACACAACACCCGTCGCACATTTGACAAATTGCCCGGAATGGCTTATTGAGCACACATTTTTGGTCTCGTAGTCTGGGAAGCTAATCTTTGGTCAACCCTCTCGTAGTCTGGGAAGCTAATCTTTGGTCAACCCTACTGCACAATTTTCCTAATTTATTTGGGGCAGAAAGAACCCTGTCGACAGAGCACCTTTTTGCCACGTTTTTTAAGTTATGGGAGAGCCGGTGCTTGTACGGTATGACAACAGGGTGTCTTGTTCTAAATAAAAGATAATGCCATTTTGTGACAATAAAGTGAATAGCAAATGGCTACAGTGCAATAACATAAGGAAAAGCAACATGGAGTGGAGGCAAAAAATACGAGTGGCTTTGTGAGTGTTGCGGACGCTTCACCATTTTTTGAGTTCCAAAGAAATTGCGAATGCTGTTTCTTCTCAGAAATCACTGAGGGTTCAGAGTCTATGACCGTGCCACTTTGCAGTGCGGAGTTATGACACATTGAAACACCTTGCTAGGTTTTACCAAGATAGATCACCAATTGCAGACTTCCAGCTTCTTCAGGACAGCATTGAGTCAGTGCACTGAAAGCCTGTTTTTGGGACTAAATGCCCCACTACAATTGCCCACTCATGTTTCTTGGCGGAGGCTTTGGTTGGCGGCCGCCAATTACACAAACAACATTCTGTGAGGTCATAGAAATGTTGCCGGAAGGAGTCGCCATTGCTTCATCTGTTTTCTGTAATACCTGCATTCTTCATTTGAAGTTTGCAATAAAACAGGTGCCATTGTTATTCAGACAAAGCAGTATTTTCAATGAATCAAACTCGCATTTTGTCTTCATGGCCCCTTAAAGGAGCCATGAAGAGAAAATGCAAGTTGGTTTTATTCGAAAGATTTCGTGTTTTATAGTGCCCCTAGCGCTTGTCCGGATACAAACGGTGCTTTATTCACTGAGAAATTAAACAATTTAGGTTAAAATTTTGATTTTCCCGCTCAATCGTACGTTTTCGTGGTCCCAAATGACATCACAGGAACCGACCGCTCTGCAGCCTAGAGTACCTTCATTCACGCATCCGCCGTACAGGGTAGAGACACGTAACGCTGGCGCCGCCATGTTCGGTTGCTCGCTCGCCGCCGAAGCAAGTCATTGTGTCAAAACCGCGCTAAAATTATCGCCGCAACGCGGTTTACTGAAGAAGTTTGAATCATATTGTCTGTTTCGCGTTGCTAGGTCTCGTGGGAAATGAAAAGAATAACGCGTTGAGCCCGTTGGCCCAATTGCGGTGGCACGGGACCGTTCAAAGGTTGTCTCCACCCTGTACAGCGGTGTTGGTTTGTTCCCGCGTTTCTTTACGTTCCGTAACCTAGATGGCGCCACCATACCGTGGCAAGCATTTGGTTTGTTTTTGCCCGCATTTAAACCTGGCTTGTTTTTGTTCTGGGAGAAAATATTCGTTCCCTGAAACAGTGCTCGCTCGATAAATGGGGTCACGTAAGACACCGTTGCTTTCGTCAATCGGCCAGTGTCGTCTGAGACAACCCCAAGCCCCGTAGTGCTGTGCAGCTAAACCAAGCATGCTGTGCGCAGTACGAACAGCAGAACGCATCAGTACTTCTATGTTTACATGTGCTTTCGTAACTTCCACTGTTTGTCCCATCATTCTTATTGCTTTGTAAAGAATGTGCCCTAAATTTAAGCGCAAATCGCTCGTTCGTCTAGTTTGTAAGCTCTACCTAATTTGCGTCTGCTTCTGCCAGCCTCCACCAATCGCAGAGCTTAGCTCATGTGACATCACAGGTTCTGTTGCGGGAAATGAGCTGGTGGGTCGCATGACCAATCCCGTTTTTCCTAATTATGTAGCTTATTTGAGCGAAGTTTACGTTAAAAGTGGTGTCAGTATGATTCTAACGAGACAATCTTTTGAATGAACCAAACTTGTGTTTTCTCTTCATGGCTCCTTTAAGCGCTACACTCGATGTCATATATATGTCAGGAGCCATCAGAAAACAACAGCTGCAGAAAGAGCAAAACCAAGTGAAAGATGAGCTGGGCATGTGCCTAGCAGGGTAGGTCACAACATGCCCCAAACGGTGAAGAGAGGGAGAGAGCCTCCATCACAAGTCATTTCATGCGGCCATATCGACATGGCTACAGTGGAAGCGGCATGGGCAGGATACGTTTTCTAAACACAGCACTCACTTTGTAAGTGCAGTGAAGTGTCCGCGTTTGGAAAGCACAACAGAAGGACTCAAGGCTCTCCATAATGTTGAAAAGAAGAGGCTATAAGGGTGTGACATAGCATTTCCACACAATATCCACAAGTAATATCACAGGACAGGAGGCTGCTGCCTGATTGGCTTTTGCCATTACAACTTTCAGGTGGTAAAATGGGGAGCCGTGAATTTTTTTTCCATACAGGCATAGGTAGCTATCACATAGACTTTCTAACTTAAAAACGATGGAGTGATAATCACGGCATGAGCACTTAACTTTATTTAGCTCACATTTAGCAACCAGGACCCAATGTGTGAAAGGGGTGCAAGAAAAAAAGAATAGCAAGCATAGGACTGCCTTCCATAGAGAACATACCTCACTTACGCAACAGTTTTTTTAGGAGGAAACGCAGCCTAACCACCACTATTTATTAGTAGGGTATGTGAATAGTAATTTTTGCAGTGAACAGAAAGTGAATAATTATTTTGTTTGAGTGAGAATTCAGAATGTTTGATGATTTTTTACAAGAAAACTGAAATTTACAATTTCTCAAGCATGTTTCAGTAACTAGACTCTAAAGAAATAAACAACTCATTCAAAAGAGTTCGCAAACCTTTTCAGTGCTGTAAAAAAAACACAAAGAAGTTATTCTGCTGCCTCTAGCTTTTCTTGATGGTATTATATTTTATATGGGGCAACTTTCATCTCATGTGGCTTATCTTTGCTTACGATAAGCAAAAAAGAAATTTAAATGGCACTTTCATGAACATTCATGTCAGTTCTAGGAAAAAGAAAACTCCAGGTATGGGGCAACCAGGGGTGAGACAGCCCAAACAGATTTGGGAGCAGTTTTCGGAGCAGCAAAATTTCGATTTTGGAGCAGAAGAATCTTGATTTGGGGCAGTTAGGGACATTTAATACATCGTCTTGTGAGCTTAAAAAATCATTATTTCAGCAATTTCCAGGGTCAAGTCAATTTCAATCAGTTTTGAATACACAGAACGTACACTGAAACAGCCTTACCTGAAAGAGTTTTTAAGAGTATCACAAAGTACTAACTGCACTACCTTTTTCCTAACTGGTGATATTGTGTTGCGGCTGCACGCAACACTGACAACAAAACTGCCGTTAACATTAGAAAGTTTTAGCAGTCCGTCTGTTCTGTTGGTTACTTTGTTACCGGGTTTACCGGGACCAGTCTGCGCCTGCGCGCGCGGAAGGGCGAGGAGGCGCGGACAAGGCGAAGGCAGGCCCGCGGAACTAATCCCCTACCGCTACGAATGCCCAAGTGCCCAGCCGAGTCCCGGTCAGCACGGTAACTACGTACACGACGGAACAGACGGACTGCTAAAACTCTTATCAAATTTAAGGGCTCCGTAATTGTGGCGTTTTTTTGCCGTTTTAATGCTAAAATTATTATTTTTTGTAATCCCAGGCTGCGTTGTACGAACGACTGTAGTCACGGCAACAGTTGAGCAACTTCGAGCTAATGGTCGCATAGCCCAACCAGCCTACCCGTTTCAGTCCCCGGGGCGCAGGTTCACCCTATGGTCATTTGCGTAGCGTTACTGTTTAGCCACCTAGATTTTGGCATTAAATTTCACTTTGCATACATCAAGGGTTATGTTCTATGGCAACCATGTAGTCCTGCAGCTATTGGGCGCTGCCTGAACAGGTCGCGGCGCCGCAGCACAGCCCGCAACTTTCGTGTCGACCGTTCCATCCCCGAGGCTCGCGATCGCGCTTTGAAGCACAGCAACACCTCAGCATTTTATAACACCACAACGAGCCAAAAAATCACTTCACGAACCCGATTATTGACGTACGCACTGCGTTTCGCAACTCAAGGACAAACCACGCCGAAGTCGTAGGCCCCACATTTCAATGAACTTTTTTTCGAGCCGCGCAACTTCCCGTAATCTGGCACCAATCTCAAACCATATCCCCGCGTTAACGTCACTGTTCAGAGCCACAACAGATAGAATGAACAGACTGGAACCCAGCTGATAGCGTAACATAAACCAGGGAAAATATCGGTGATGCGCACTGAGCGCGTTGGTAGCAGCCAGATCAGGCGGCGGCCATGTTTGTTGCCACAGCAATGCCTAATCGAGAAGACCGTTTCAACGAACCCAGACGGAAAGCGAATCGAGTTTTAGAAGCTATCCGCTCTTTCCAGCCCCTACAGGTGGCGCTGCGGAGAACGGCAATGGCGGACGAGACGGTGATCGGGCCCCCGTAGCAACATGCGTGCCAGCATCAGTAGTGGCCTGAAAGCGCATTGCTCCGCTTGAAACAACTACTTTCTTGAAAAATAAATGCATGCATACGTTGCTGATCGCGAGACAACATTCGATTCGTTTCAGGGTGTCTGCTGCGGTGTAAAAAGCGCTGTGTGCGAGGCGATCCGCTTTGCATGGCTCAGGCCTCACGGAAGTGGTTTGAGAACAACACCACCTTGTTGGGCAAACAACCTGCTACAGAATGTGCAACGCTAAGTTTTGGGACATTATTGCAGTGTACGTCCATCAGTGTACGTTTTACTTTAGGCGTTTTCGTTTCAGAAGCCCGTACACACCATGTGCGGGCGATATGTGCGTATTGCGGTGTTTTGATTGGGTGCAGTGAAACCTAGTTACGACATTGAGTAGTCAAACGGCGAAAAAGAGGCTCTCATTACGTCGTATCAAGTGGTGTACAAACGAACGTGTTAGCATTATATGAAAAAAAAATATTGTAAGCCCACGTATTTACGCGTGCATGTAGCATACACTAGCGTGTGATATTGAAGAGTACAATGGTAAACTGCAGGCAGTACTTTACAGGTGTGCTTCTGGCTTGGGATAACTAATTTACGTTAAAAACAAATTTATGGCTGAAATTAAGTTATGTTGATTTGACTGCCGGTAAGATTTTTAAGTGCGTCGATCCTTATTACCAAAACGAAAACGGGTGCTACCAAATGCATTCAAGAGCTTGCATGTAAACTACTAGACTCAGTTACAGTATTGTCATTTCTAAAACATCTCGCTTAGACACACTTATTTCGATATTCAATGATTAATCATTAAACACATCCCCACATTTGCTTCTCGCCTTCGCGTGCAAGAAGGTTTAAGTTGTTTCCTTATAGAAATAAAAGCAAGCAGATTGGACAGCCTCTGCTGCTTATATGTTTGGAAGCAGTGGAATTGAGCAATTTAAGAACAGACAAGCGAAGATCGGTTGACGTATTATGCGGCAGTGAATGTAAATAGTACCCGAAAAAGACGATCACAAGGTTACACAGAAAGTCTACAAAATCAGAGTCCTCACCGCAAATAACTATTAAACGTGGCAGCCGTAATTCAGTAAAGAATAATTAAGGCCCCACGTACGCACGCATGCGTCCGAAGGACTTCCATTTTTCTCCACAGCAGACACCGATGAGTCCCAAAACTCTTCCGTTTACATGCAGCATATATAGGTTTAAGAAAGTTGAGAGAATATGAATGCTCGTTCAGTCTATATTTTCCGATTATTTATACGGCATTGTCGAGTACTATATAAACAATTACAATTTTCCGTCGCTTCTGCGAGCCCGCACGGATGCCGCCGGCCGCCTCCGCCGGAGCGACCGGTCCACCGATCACCATCTCCCGGCTTCGGACAAATTCCGCGCGGCATCACTAGCGTCGCTGGAAAAAGCAAATCGCTTGCTTCGTTTCAGTCTTTCTATTTGTGCCATTTCTGTGTTTGCGATTGACCGACGATAAAAGCGGTGACCGGGATGCGGGAGGCTTTCGTCCCCGCCGAAACTGACATGCATCAAAATCCGTGCCGTTGAGGCTCTTCTGGAGCAGTTTGGCGCAATTTTCGCCATTTTCGTGCTTTTGGAGCAGCTTGGCGCAGGAAAATGGAATTGTATCAAAAAGGCGCAATATGCGCGACTGTCTCACCCCTGGGCAACACAAGGCATGAAAAATTAACCAGATTCATAAATGCTCTCAGGCATGCCGTCATAGCATGACGGTGGTATCATCCCTATTTTCTAATGCTCTGCTCACGGGTACTTCCACTGTGTTAACAATGCATTCCTTTTACTTTCACAACACATTTGCGCGGCAATTACAACTCAAATGTGGGTTCCACGAACAAAATTTCATGCCTAAGATAACAAGAACATTTTATGCCTAATACAAAAATATAAAAAGGGTTGGGATCAAAATTGACACAAGTGCATAATAAACTACGATAATAAAGGTGCGGGGTCCGCAGACCAGCTTCGTTATTGCACAGCGGCAAAGCCTTTTTGTTTAAAAGCTTCATCACGGTTTCGAGGAGTATAGACAAGATTACTGCCTGTCGATGCCCTATATGAAAAAAAAAAAAAAGGGGAGGGGAACATTACAGGATAAAGAAAGAGCAACTTGAGAATCATTTGATTAGAAAACCTGGGACTATGCCAGTGCACAGCTGGGCTTTGTTACCTATGGTGTTGGCTGGAGGGGGTGGGGGGGGGGGGGGGGGCAGCTAGAATGCTAGGGCATTATCAGGATGCGAAAAGAGAAGCAACAGCCTGGAGCTGGCTCCATGCCAAGGAGATAAGAGGGGCAAAAGTATCTTCCTCTTGCTGCTTAGCCGCACGTCACCGGCGCATTTGGAAAAAGCCCATAGGCATTTGCGGCAGTTGATCGTAAGTGCTCGGAGAGCAGTACATCCCATGCCCAACTACTGCCAGCTACTTGCAAATAATATATTTTGCAAGCATTTCAGCCACCATTCTGAGTGTATCGAAACAACTGCTTGTTTGTATTTTTAAACCTGAGTACATTTCAAAAATACTTCACAAATTTTCAAATAGCGCTATTCGATTTGAAGTCAAATCAAATGCTGTGTTATTGACTTCGATAGTTGAAAGATTTGAATATTCGCACACCCGTATTCATTAGTAATGACTACTTCAAATACGGATCAAAGCACGTACCGATTAATGTATTATTTGACTGAACATAAAAAAATACCTAACATTTGCAGATCAACATGAGCAATGTGGTTGCAACAACCCCTAGTCTTACCCTGCCGTACACTTCCAGACACTGAAATGGTGTGTTTGAGAACTTACTGGGGAGCCTTGACCAGCATCACTTGTGTTCACTTTTTTCGCAACTGGAAGATGTTTGGAAGATTGGAACGAGCATTGGCCGGAGGTACAGCAAAGATTTTTGTCATCTTGCGCTTCATTTCTTCCATGCTTGCCATTGGCGAGCTCAGGGATGGGGTCCTAAGGTGGCATTACAGAAGCAAGTAAGTAAGGTGTGGCTGCTTCACTCTCACTGCAATGAACGTCACCAAGCATCTAAATTTTGACCCTTAGTATAAGATGTGAATAGGTGCAGGAACGTAAAAGTATCGCTCTTCAATGCACACTTCTTTTTTTTTTAAACATCAAGGAGTCCAGATGCTTGATATAAGTAACTGGACATGCACTATCCAAAAATGTGAAACATTCAAAATTTTACCAGTGTAATTTGAAAATGCATGTGGCAATAACTTTGCCCAGGAGCGTACTTTTCTCAGATAGAACTCTGGATGGCGTTCTTGCCTCTTAGAATGCCTGCGGCACGAGCTTTGTTTACCGAATGTACTCAGATGGCACAGAAGACAGACGACTACGCACAGCTTCAACTATATACGACTAAGAGCAACAACCTGCTTCAAAGCATGTCTTTCAAAAGCTGTCAAAATTTTGTGACGTCGTCTGCTACATTTCTAAGGAGAATTTAGGCACTTGGCTTTCTGTTACGGTGCATGAGCTCATATAAATATTACACAGTTTGGATGTATGATTAAAAAGATGGTACATGTATGTATTACAGGAAAGCTGCCCAAAGAGATAATTTTTTTTACAATTTTTGTGTTGATGCTAGCTACCAAATCACTGAAATCAGACACATAATACATTTTTGGAACCAACATGACATGCTTCATCTTGCAACAATGAAAAAATGAAAAACTTTGAGCACTTGTTCAGAAAATTGCTCGAAGGCTATAGCACTGCCAGCACTGTCATTCTATTCGGCATCTGTACTCATATGTGTAGTGCAAGGTATTTTTGATTTCTCGATACTCTCATTACACCTAATTGCATTATTGTATTGTAAACAGCCCTCCCATTATAGTCCTTGAATATACAGAAGCCATAAATTCCTCATGTAAACATGTACTGAATTGACTGCACTCCTTATAAGTAAATGGCTTGCATTCATTATGACATAATTTTACAAAACACTGGTGACTTGAACTTCTTTCATTCTTTGCTGGGTCTGCTGGAAATCAAAAGGGTTATGCTTCTATCTCCTGTATGATCTGTAAGATTTTAAATCATAAATTGCAATTATAGTGGTAACTAAAAGAATAGCAATTATAAACTAAATATGGGAATATGAATGTGCAGCTCACTTTGAGAGCAGCCTATTAGTCTTCACATCTTCAGTGCACAAAATACGAAAACAGCATGAAAGCCTCAAAGAGGACAACAAGTTGCTGCAGTGGATGGATACGACTTGACATATGCAGCTGCCCGATTCTGTAAGGAAAGCTATTATGGGGGGGGAGGGGGTAAATGTGTAGGCCTGTGGCTATGCCACAATTCCTCATTTGAACTGAGCTCTAAGTGGGAAGAGTGAAGTGCTAGGTTTTGCCCCCAAATTCAGATGCTCACCAGCTATACAGTAACACAGTTGCAGGCATGAGTGTAATTGCGTCCCCTGTGGGCCACACTAGCATGCAATGTAATCGCACTGGCCAGGCATGATTTTTTCACCTTTCTCTGCTGCAGTCCAACTTGGCTTCAAAGTCGGCAATCATGGCTGTCACAGCTGGCTCATGACGAGGTGCAACTTGTCTGACATCTTCCAATAGACAACGCAGCCCAGGCAAGAAGGAATCTGAAATCGCATGCTCTGGAATGTCTGGGGTATGCGATCAAGGCAATAGGCAACCAGAGTTTCAAGCCAAAAAAAAAAAAAAAATGCAGAAAAAAAATTCCCTCATCAAACCAGTTAGCGGACCAGTTCAATAAGTGAAATTGATGACCAAGTGATGACAATAAATGGAATTGTGTGAGCTGAGCACGCAAGGAGACGCCGCAGAGGAATAGAGCCGAGGATGAAATTCAGTGCCCTCGCCATCGGCAACAAAGCTTCCATTAACAAGCTTCTGCTGAGGCCGCCAAGCTGCAGATGGAACAACGGAACGTGGAGAAAGGCATGCCAAAAGTGCATGACTATGCGAAAAAGCTGCGTACACAACATGCGACTGATGTACGCGGGCTCAGGCTGGGCGCCCTGAAGTCAACCACAGTCGAACCAACATATAACAATACTGAAGAGCCACAAAAAGGTCATTGTTACAACCAGTAATTGTTGTAACAGAGTAGGGCAGGAAAAGTTACTTTTGTAAGCATTTAGTGGTTTTCACCCAATATTTATAAAATGGAAATGTAACTGCACAGCCAACAACCCAGACTTAGCCAAGCGTGGGCCAACCATCTCCACAGGGCCCCTAAAACAGACCACCATCTTTAACATGGAGGAAGTTGCCACACAAAATTCTTGACTTTTTCTTTCTTTTTTTAATAATTGGAAGACTGCATGCTACTAAAGTGGTGTCATTTTCTGCCTTTTTTAACACTGGTAAACAACAGTAGCCTAGAGGATCTCCTTTACCCCAATGTAGCTTTATTTTATCTATTTATTTATTTATTTCCTTTATTTTTCGGAACAACCGCTGGAGCTCTATTTTAATCTAGACAGTGCTGACGAGGTGCCCCTTGCCTGTCTTATTTCCTGGGCCAGCTGGCAGCAGGAGGTAAGAGGGGCAGTCAGGAGGCCTCTCCCTTCAGGGATAGCGTGGCTACATAAACGGCACCAACCTCTTTTCTAAGTTTCCAGATCTCTGAGTCTACAGATTCTGAGTCTCCAGATTCTAAGTCTACAGATCTCCAAATACCATATTTTATGTAGGCTCCTACCATCAGGCTCAATTCTTATAGCCAATAATAAGGAAAATGAGCATTGTAATAATGGTTTATTTTACCATACAACATATAGCAAAGTTGATGGTACTGCAGCTGTTCATTGTTATATCCAACATATATTGTTATAGCCGGTATTGTTATAAGTGGGTTGGACTGTAGACAACACACGAAAAATGCCATAGGCAAACAGATTAACAAAAGAATTGAGTATATAGCACCCCAACCCCATGGTCGGCTAACAGTGCCGTGGTAAGCACAACTGCAAGTGCAAACCTAATCTGGCTCTTATTGACTTTAAATGAAACAGCTTGTTTCTTTCCATAATAAGTTACAGAGTTCAGAAAGCATTGCCGAGCTACCCCTTTTTTGTGTAGCGCGCACCAAATGCTTCAAATATTTTGGCAACTTCTACAGCCCAGGAAGCCTCTTCAAATGTTGCCATTTTTGACTCAGTGTTTTGAAACATAAATAGGAGCAATTATTGAAGCAATTTGCTATTCGCTTCAAGTTTACTGCAAGCTAACAAACCACTGCATGCACAAGCTACCCCTCAAGTACAACCAGTTATATGCCACACTGTTTCCCTCCCGTTTCCAGTTAAATTGAAACTGCAGTCTCCCCTATAAAATTGCACATCATGATGGGCATGAAATAGCCGAGTTCATGCCTGGTGCATCGCCTCGGTACGTTAGAAGGCGATATGTTTAAATACCAGTGGCAGATTTTGTAGTATTCAGATTTTGTTGTAATCAGTTGTAGTAGGGCAAGAAAAAAATAACAGCATAAACGCTACATATCAATGCGACTGTTTGGTCAGATAGAATAATTTGTCCACTGGAAGTGGTCACACAGTGTAAGCCAATGTGTAGCTAAAAATGCGGCTTAATCAGCGCTCACCCACTGCATTTCTCTGATCACTGGCATGTATTTTGAAATAGCTGTCGCCAATGTGTGCATGCGCATGCATGTCAGTTTTCCTCCCGACACGTCACCATGTATTTCGTTATAATGCAGAATTCAATAAAAGGTTATGTGACTACAAAACGAAAGGGATAATTTTGTGCTGGAAGCACAGCAGACAGGGCTTGTTTAGGAAGGACGTCTTTAACTTGTCAACCACAGTCCACCCTTTCCTTGATTACCGTAGCAGTAAAGCTGCGAGTAGGGCTAGACGGTAAATTTTCATCCCTGAAAACAAAGCAGTGCTTAAACAAACAAAACAGCCAAAAAGGCTCATGGGACGGGCACTGGGCATTTGACACAGCGACTGTCTCATCTGCCTTTTTCCACGTCTCATCTACTCTAGTGCTGCCTTTTCTTTAAAGAGATGAAATACCAAGTGCCTGCACTGCACGGGGATGTAGTTTTTGCAAAAGCACAAAAGTGAGCGCCATGTATTAAGTTTTTCTGTATATCTACTGCAGTTTCTTGGCTTCGTGAAAAACTTGGAAGTTGTCTGCGCTACAAACCCTGAAAAACTAACAATTATACACCAGGAACCATGGGACACTATGTTCGCAGTGGTGACACATGCCTTTAATGCAAGGTCAAATAAAGGAAAGTATCTAGAAGAAAACAGAAGTTTTTGTTTTGTGTTTGTCCAACAGTTGAAACCAGCAAACAGTAGATATTATTCTGTTCGATCTTCATGTAGATTAATTTGCAACTACCTGCAGAGCCTCTCCTTTTTTTTTTTTTGCACAAAAACGCATTTCTCAAGTACTTGCACTTTAAAGTTGTGCGACGCATTCTAGACAAATTATGAAATGCAACAATTACGCACTTTAAAAGTGTAGGCCCTAACCAATGCGCAGTGCAGCAAGCTTGTGGCCTGCTTGCTTCTGCACAGTCACAGTGAGACCTTTGCCTGGGCAGGGCAAAGTCGATGTTTCATAGCGCCTGCAGGCTTTCAGGGAGAGTGATACAGGGGCAACAGTGGCAACATACGTTTCCAATGTAACTTCGCATTCGTTATTGATCAGAAGAGAAAAAAAAATACGTGACTGATTACCAAGTTGACAGAACATGAAAAAGAAAAACCCCTAACGACATGTACCACGCATTATCAACATTGAACCGTTTTTTAGTTTTTCGATTCAGTTCCAAAGCGGATTCGGCGTGGTAAAAAAATTTATATTTAATAACAGTTTGCATTTGGGTTCAGTTCCGACAAAATACCCGTTTGGGTCAAATTTTATTGCTTCCGGTTTGACACCCTGTAAGCAACAAAATTTTTGCTTATTGCTTGATTAATTTTTGTCCCCATGTAAATAGGTATGTGGGCTTCCTATGTAATTGCTGCAAATATCAAGTTATGCAGGAGCTTTTTTTTTTTTTTCTCTTGAGACACTGTGACTGTCACCCTCCCACTTCAAAAAACATTTGCAAAATGCCTATGCCAATTTTTGTCCAGAAGTCTTTCTTTTGCACATGTGTAACTGTCACAATTGAAAGACTGTACACATGCAACTGTTCAAGACACGTTTGTAATAAAGGGCTGCAATATACTCTGTTTGAATAGCTTGTCTTGAATATTCTTATACATGCTGTTTTGAAAAGGCCAAATTCTAAGACCTCAAACAAAATCAAATGTCAGCTGTCTTCACACTGTTCGTGTTATAACAATAAAAGCAGTGTGTCGTCACTGAAATTACTAAACAGTATATGCAGCCTGCAATGGAAGGGAAGATGATAGGTGTAACATTAAGGGACAAGAAGAGAGCGGAGTGGGTCAGGGAACAAACATGTGTAAAGGACATATTAGTAGAAATTAAGAAGAAATGGACGTGGGCAGGGCATGTAATGCGAAGGCAAGATAACCGTTGGTCATTAAGGGTAACAGAGTGGATCCCTAGAGAAGCCAAGCATGGCAGGGGGCGGCAGAAAGTTAGATGGGCAGATGAGATCAAGAAGTTTGCAGGGATAAATTGGTCGCAGTTAGCGCAGGACCAAGGTAGTTGGAGAATAATGGGAGAGGCCTTTGCCCTGCAGTGGGCGTAGATAGGCTGGTGATGGTGATGATGATATGCAGGGTGCTTTTATGGTGACAGCTTTGCAGTATAGGCAAATGATAATTGCACTGCATGTCATCAAGTTCGCGCTATGTATTAAATTTTGCCTCTATGAGGAGAAAAGTAGTCGTCAATAAAAAAATAAGGCACGAAATCACGCACTGCATTAGACAGCTGATAAGTACTATAAGGACAGGCCCTCCGGTGCCATTTTTAGTCGACCCCGACTGCCTGTAGCCCAAGCCAGATCTTCCCCATGTGTTCACTCAACATCACGTACCTAGTGGTGGATGAACCGCTATGGGGAGGATCCACCACTGAACAACATCACTGCCCTTTGCCATAACCATTGGGTACAGAGCCTGGTCTTCGAACAAGCTCGTCTGACTGGAATTTGCTGTGCCTGCCACAGATATCACACTCTCCTGCCCTTCTGGAGGTGATGATTCAAGGCAGACGCTGCAATGGTTTGCCCTGCAATTTGCCACAGAAGACTGCAGGTGGCAGAAAGTCAGCGCGAGATAAGTTTTTGCCAGCTACGGTGGAATAGCTCAAGGTGAGTAGTGACAGCTCCAGCTGGAACAAGGTTGGTGCAGAGAGCCCACAAACTGGCCACGATTTCCCCACAGGTGAGAAGGAGGCTTTGCAGCATTCCCGCTTCCCCCTCTCACTCCGACATGCAGTGAATACCGAAAGGCCGGCATGTCCATGTGCATCCACCATGGTCGGCTGTGCTCAGCCAACGGGTGAGCGTGGACCACCGGCACCACCGCAACTGCTACTAGGCTCTGGAGAAGGACCAGGGCTGATGGCCTGTGTGCCTGCTTTACCACCAACGTGCACCTGCTTCAGGTCCCGAATGTCCAAGCCCTTCAACAGCAGTCACTTTGTGTAAAAGACTACAAACCGCCCAACTTCTCCCAAAGGATACAGGTACAAGATAATGCACTGTAGGCTTCCAGCAGCAGCTCCGTGATCTCCATTCTCAATGACTCGTTTGAATTTTGGTTGTTTCTCATGGCCAAAATAGCAAGGTGAGGCAATATAACTGCAAAATATGAAGAAATACACACCAAACAAAATGTTCTAAAAGCATGTTCCATGAAAAAATGAACACTAAGCCATTGGTAGCTGCTTTTCTTACCATTAGCATGCATCCATGAAAATTGGTCATTCAGTACTTGGTAACAGCGTCCCAAAACTAGTCAGTTCACACAACAAGGCTTAGGTTTTAGGACAGGCTTAGCTAATATGTATCACCGTTTTGTGGCCCACCAGAAGACAGCACAGCAGACTGTGACATCGTGCAATGCAAAGCATAACGGCCCGTCACAACACAGACCACATTTTTTGGGACAAATCGTTTGCTGGGCCGGGTTATTTACCAGATTTACGGCTCCTTTTATGCAGCAATTCATCTTTCTGGTGCACTGCAGTGGACAACAACCATGGGTGTCTTTATAAGGGTGTACTTTTGCATCTATTTGAAGTCTATACATTGTGAGCATTTTTATAGTGACTTCATAATGTCCAGCCTAAAGTGTTCACTCCGTTACCGCCAAACCACCGAAACCAAGCGTATGCCAATTTATTGATGTGATATATTGTCTCTAAAAATTCCATTTAAAAACTCTCTCTCTCCCCCCCCCCCCCCCCCCCCCTCCCCCACCCCCTCCAAAAGAGAAAATAAAAACGCAGTGTCTAGAGTTACGTCCGACGGAACCCAAAATCGAAAACTAGAGTTACGTCCGACGGAACTTTAAGCCAGTTTCTAAAGTTACGTCCGACGGAACTCAGAATTGAAAACTAGGGTTACGTCCGACGTAACTTTAAGCCAGTTTCTAGAGTTACGTCCGACGTAACCCAAAATTGAAAACTAGGGTTACGTCCGACGGAACTTTAAGCCCGTTTCTAGAGTTACGTCCGACGAAACCCAAAATTGAAAACTAGAGTTACGTCCGACGGAACTTTAAGTTGGTTTCTAGAGTTACGTCTGACGGAACCCCAAATTGAAAACTAAAGTTACGTCCGACAGAACTTTAGGCCAATGTTTTGAGTTACGTCCGGCATAACGTAAAGCACAAAAAATTTACAGCTCTTGAAGACTCTTGAACCAATTTACATGGTTCAAGAGTAATTAATAGGGTTGGGTGTCAGTTAATATTTCAACCCGATTAATTGGCATCGATTAATTCGATTATGCATGGATTATTCTGTTGTGTGTTTTTTTTTAGAAAAAAAAAATGACCAAAAATAATTATGTAGTAGTACATATCAGATCAATACGCTCATACACTTGTTCAGACACATTCCGGATGAGGTAAGTACGTCATCATCACGGCGCATGATGCGGACGCGACGCTTATCAGCTCGTTCGTCACTCACATTTTTAAATGCAGAGCATTTCAGTAACTCGCGATATCACCCGCGTTGACGTTCGTAGTCGTAGTCCGCACCCCTCCCCCTACACTATATAAAAAAAAATACTATCCGGCGCCTGGTTTCGATCCCTCGACCCTGCGGCGGAACACAATGTACATGGTGCTCTACCCACTGCGCCACAAAGCCGACACAGAATGGGAGGCTATGAACGCGCCTTATATCCTTGACTCATTCAAACTACGTCAAGAAGCTGCTGATACAAAGCATTCACTACCACCAACTCCCCAAACACTAAACGTTAACGCAATACACCCACCCCCTATGCGACGCATTTACTCGAGTCCCTCTAGCGGGGAGATGGGCCCAATTTTTTTTCACGCCGCGCTTTGTCTTCGGCACGAACAGAGGCAAGGGGCATCTGAACAGGCGAAAAGCATCTAATAGTCAGATTTCCGGATTACAATGTTCTCAGTTTCTTTTACTTGTATTTCCTTATATATTATCTGCGGATGAATTGTGACCGCCGCACGCAAACGGCGGCATTTCTCGGCCACACTCGGCAATCATGATGCCAACTCCCATTTGGGCGGGCGAGAAACTTCAATGAAAACTACTCCCCTTGCCTCTGTTCGTGCCGAAGAAAAAGCGCGGCGTGCGCGTGACGTGTACAGCTCTGAGTGCCATGAGCGCGTGGGCGTGGCTTTGCGGCGCTCAGATCCCGCACGGAGCCCGCTGTGCACATCTGGAGAGCTGAGGTTCTGAGCGCTGTGGTTCTGCACGCAATTACAATTTCAAAAATCGAATTATCAATATTGGATGGACTCATGATCCTTTACAATTTCCCTATTACAACCAAGCACCTAACTAGAATAAATAGAAAGTTAATAACTTCTAGTTAAGTATGCCCCTAAATCGTACTTGAAACCGTTTTATAGCTCCCGCCACGGTTCCTGTTCACTTGGCGCAATTAAAGCAATTTTAGCTCCGGAAGCCTATTTTCGAAAATTACTTCGTCTTCCCGGAAAATCGTTAGTCTCCGTCCACGGGGACGACCTGCTGTATCCTAGCGATATACAGTTTCGATGTAAAAAAACAAACGCACGGGGAATAAGATGAATACTTGACGTGTTGAACCCTCGATTCGCTACAATAAAGGCAAGAAAAAATGCTGGTCATACACGACATGTTAAAGCGAAGCTTTTTATGGCCACGCGAAAGGAACATCCGGCGCTGCCGTGTACGCAGAAAACTCCGCCAGCGCAACCGCATGCCATACGCTAAAAAAGAAATACAGGCTGGAGAGGAGTTAGAGGTAAGGGGAGAAAGATTGGCTGAGTTTGTAGATGACGTAGCTTTACTATCGCTTCTACCGACCCTAAGTGGGAACGGCGCATCGGACGGAGCGGAAACGAGTCTCTCTGGAAGCAGAGTGCGAGCGCAGCGCGCTATCTACGTGAAGCACAGCTCAAGCGACAACGGCGGGTAGGTTGTAATAAAAAAAATTGAATTATTTAATTGAAAAATCCATCAACCCAGCTGGGATTCGAACCCACAGCACTGCATCGTACATCGTACGTCGTGTATCGTACAAGTGACAGATTACACCTATGGAGCGTCATGGTATTTGGTGCCGTTAGCTGTAATTTTTTTAATGCTTTACGTAGCCGGACGTAACTCAAAACACTGGCCTAAGTTCCGTCGGACGTAACTCTATAAACTGGATTATAGTTCCGTCGGACGTAACTTTAGTTTTCAATTTTGGGTTACGTCGGACGTAACTCTAGAAACTGGCTTAAAGTTACGTCGGACGTAACTCTAGCTTTCAATTTTGGGTTACGTCGGACGTAACTCTAGAAACTGGCTTAAAGTTACGTCGGACGTAACTCTAGCTTTCAATTTTGGGTTCCGTCGGACGTAACTCTAGACACTGCGAAATAAAAAACACCCCGATGAAAAGCTGACGGGGACGGGGAGCACCAAGAAACAAAACTAGTGGTTGGAAATGTGACATTTTCAGGAAAATGGCTGGTGCGTTTACAAAGTTGGGGCGCTTCCTTCGTATTTTATCATTTTAAGGTGAACATATGCGTCTATGAAGTTTGAACCACAGCTTTCGTAATGCAAGCTTTTGTCACCACTTTTTTCAGATTAATTACTGTTAGTTTTACAACCACACTTGCCCTCCAAACACTTACACTCATCTCTGAAACGAGGTTCAGTACTGGGACCAAGCAAAGCAAACATCTGGATGAACTCTGCTTGCATGATGTGGTCATCTCTGTGCTGAGGGTCTTCAAGGAAAGTTTGCAGCTGCATGAAAGCCTTGTCAAGCAGCTGCCTCATAAAGAGAAGAGGAAAAGACACATGACCGCACAATTAATCCGTGCCAGCACCTTCTTGAGAAATAAGTAGTGGGCAACAACAGATTTAACACATGCCCCTGTAGTTTAAAATGCTCGAAATATGTACATGTGCTCATACAAACAGTTCAACTATTCTCTGTGCAACAATGTTGCTCATCGTGGTCTGAAACCGACAAAGTGTTAAGAAAAAAATTCTGTCCTTTTTGTCTTTGCTTGTCAATTTCTCATTTCCTCTTAGAAGGGAAATATTTCTACAATTACTGCTCCATTTCCCTCACCAATGCTGTAACCCGTGGAAAAATAACGCCCTTTGGAGGAATCCCATAAAAAGCCCACATGCTATTTGTTACAAAAAAGCAAAACACACGTAGCATTATAAAGTACAGGACACTAACACTACTTGCTACTCATTTTCAGTATGTTTCTGTACAGTTGTTTGCTGCTCTATAATTTTACTTTGAATTCTGTAACTCCCGAAGACAAGCCTGGCTTGTCCATAAGAGCACGCTTATCACGGTTATGTTAGATGAAGTGGAATGCTACATGCACGTAAACTGTCAACATTAAAAAGAGGAATTTTTTCCAATAGTGCCATGAGTAACCCATAGTCACTGCCAGCTGGCTGTCCTTGCAATGCAATATCTGACCACTAGATTGCCTAGCAAGCACATCTTCTGAGTTAATCTTTTCTTTACAATGTTATGTAGAATTTTTTTTACCTAATACGATACTAGCACACTGGTTGCTTTCCAACCAATTCTGATGAAACTTCATGGACTTGTTCAGTTTTTTTTAGCTGATTTCAAATGTCCAATTTTTTTTTATGTGAAGTAATTAGTTTTCAAGTTAATTAAAAATCTTCCTCGATTGTCTTTCAGAACAATAGGAAAAAAAACTATTCAACAAGAAAGTACCACCAAGGCATGAATATATACCAGAAGTTGTGGAGAATAAAATGTGGGCAGCAGTTTCTTTTGCTTTGCAATCACATACAAGTTTACATCATTTCAAACTTTTAGGTTTGAAGTACTCCTGCTAACTAATTAAAAATAACACTAATTAAGCAACTACTGAAACACGAAATCTGCTTCCCTGATTGGATAATTCAAACATTCAACTTCGCAGTGCGAAAGAAATGATCTTCCTTGCTGCACTACATGCTGGGATGTACCTTTTGAGAATTTCCTATCACTGCGATATCACTCATGTCAAAGAGGTGGGGAATTATAAAAAAATTGTTATTTTCCGTTGAAATCAGGCTTCTATGGCTTTTATAAGTACTTGGTACTGTTCCAAGTATAGAATTTTCAGAGGAAAAACTGTAGTGATACCTAAAAAAATGCTCTTTCGGGCGATTTTTCGGTCCCAAAGACCCATGTGCACCCTTAAAGGGACAGACAACTGATTTTTGTAGAGTACTAAACGTTCTCTAGCCCAAATGAAAGGGCATCCCTCAAAGCACCTTAACTCTTTCGCTACCGCGCCTATCAAAATCGATCAATTTGATCGATACTTTTGGGAGCGGCTTTTCATAGCGTTCCAGGCGTTTCTCGAACAAGTAAAGCTGTTCGGAGTTAGATCAGAAAATGGCCTTTCAAAATCAGTTTTGTTTTCATTTTTGCAACGGAAACGTGATTTTTGACACGCTTTTGAATCACCTGGTTGTGGAAAAGGGGCGTGGTCATCGCGCCTCAAGGCTACCAACGAAGAATGCGTGCAACTCGTAATTACTCTGCACCACCGCTTGTTTTTTGCTATCAGGGCGTGGATGGGGAACTAGCAAACGATTTTCAATCGTCAGGTTCACGCTCTGACAGTAATAATCCCAGAAATCGGCTGAAAATGTCAAGCAGTGCCTGGTTGCAAAGCTACTTTATAATTTTAGGCAGTTTTATTGCCTTTGCGCAAGTTGTCCTAAGTACTCTGGTAGTTCTACTTACCCCAGGACCATTCCCAAACAGTTTACAACAGTTTCGGTTTCGTTTCTGCATCGCGAAATTCATATTTAGCACAACTACGCAGTTACCCAACTTCAAGGCTAACTGCCATGGCGCCCGAAGCGTCCGCGACTGATCCTCGAACAAAGCACGCCGCTCCTCATTTCCCCCCACCCTAACCCGATTTCTGCGATAAGAACTTCAGATGCAAGTCAAAAGGTCACACCCAGTCGCCAGATATCTGTTCCGCCGAGGACAGCGCTTCAAACCGGCCTTACACTGCCAGCTGTTCGCCTTCCAGTTTCGTTTTCATGCGAGGGTATATCCGGGTGTCTAATGTTGCTGCTTAGTTGAACTGTCTATTCGGACGGAGTCTCTGATAAGTTTTTGTACTGTTTCATTTGAAAAATGTTAGGTGGCGCTGCAATAGAGGAGGCTCGTTGTGCTGATCTTTTTTAGCGCGCGACTGCTACTCGGCCAAAGATCGCAGGGGACGATTCTAGCTCATCGTACCTCATTTTTGCGAGCAAGGCTACAATTGCGAGTAAGAAGATGATAATAAAGCTCAGCTTTATGTTTTGAGAGATAACTGACCGTGAACGACAACAAACATCAGCCACGGCGTTCCGTTTTCAACTTCATGCATGTTTTTTTCTGTATCGCGTGCTTGTCCCAAATATTGTGCTCGCTGTAAATGCAAAGTCAGCCATTGACAAGATGTTTTTACGTTATGTGGGGGCAAATTGGTGCCTCTGATAACGTCAAACCGCGAGATTTAGTCCAAGGAACCACCCAAAATTGCACAGTTTGAATTAGAGGTTGGGCTTCACCGCATGACACGAGCACCGTGCGTGCTAACATTTTTTTTTATATCTGAAAAACTGTTCCGCGCAAGTCGACATTTTTTTTAGGGTGTGTTTTTGAAATGTTTCCCTGCAAAATGTATATTCTAATTTTTTTCTACTACCGGTGGTTTGATATACACAACTCCTTTTTTATCATTTTTTTCGACAACTTGACAAAACTTTTGATTTTGATATTTTTTTTCACAACTATGATATACTAAAACCTTTAAAAAACTGGTGTTATTGGAAAGGCCGTTAAATAATCTGCATTTTGTGCTCCTGCAATTGGTGCCTAAATAATTTTTTAGCAGAAAAAAAATGTTTTCTTGGACCCCCCAAAATTGGTCAATTTTCTGCGGTAGCGAAAGAGTTAACGAGAAACGGTTTTGCTGAAAACACCTTAGAACTTTCTAAATCAAAAATTTTAGAACTACGAGCTGTATGTGTCCTCCCAAAATTAATGCCGGCAATTATGACATACATTAGTGCAGCAACATACTTTTGTCTGTATGCGAGATGAAAAGCAATATTTAAAAAAGTCCCCAGTTAAAAAAAGTGTGAATTGCAGGCTTTCTTATTCCTTTATGTGTGTGTTTCTTTTTTAAATTTACTAGCCTATCTTGCACGAAGGTGTCATCTGTTTGGATGGACGATAGGTAGAATCTGGCTTGACGTTGTGGAGGTCGGCAGTTCGATTCTTCCCGGGCGCGTCTTTTTTTTTTTAAGCTGCCGTTGGCGTATTTGGAAACTGAAATCGAATATTTCAGCAGAAAAAATGCCCCTGACTCGGGCATAATCGTCAAAGCTCCTTTGCCGAGTCTGTTTACTGAACGCTGCCGTTGATTCTGGGCATGCAGGTTCAGTTAGCCACACTGAGAGCAACCCAGTGGTGGCAGATGGCGTCTTAAAAATTCTCAGAATAATGTTTAAGAATACCTATACAATTTGAACCTATACAAATACTTGTGTTAAAAGGTTTTCAATAAGTGAATAAACGTTTCAGCAGTTACAGTAGCTGCTAGGTCTGCAGGTCATGTGACTGGGACACATATCGTAGTGTCAAGTTTCTATACTACGAACCGCCACCCTTCTGATTTAAGAAAGTTTGGTGCCAAATTAAAATTATTTCTGCCAATTTGTTTATAAATTGCTCATGGTTACCGGGCTATATAAAACGCTAGCTTTCATATGAGCCAGAGAACATAAATGCGTCAAAAATTGGTGGTCCGTCCCTTTAAAAAAGCCATGAAGACAAAATACAAGTTGGGTTTATTAGAAAGACTGCTTAGTCCCTATAACAATGATACCAATATCATCACAATCTTCGAACAAATATCGGAGATATGAAAGAAAATGTGTGAAGCAGTCGCGACCCCCTAGCCAATTTCCCGCAACTTTTCTATGACGTCACGGAACCTTGTTTGTGCGATTGGCGGTTGCCTAACTGACCTGTCGCGACGACACATGACTGGACGTCTGTAATGGGGCCTCTAGGTCCATTTGACCGCATCACTTGAATGCTAACGTGCAGTTAACGCACTGAAAATTATGTTTTATTGTTGGCTCGTATGATGTCATTCTTGCTCATAACACGTCACTATGGCGCAAAATTCGAAAGTTTTTAAATACTTCTTGCTTTTTTTCGTTAAAAAAAACCTCTTTTGTAGCTGTAATGGAGCTGAGTGAGATACTGAATCCTAGTTCTTTCAAATTAAACGAAGTTGTATTTTCTCTTCATGGCTCCTTTAAAAGCCACTGAAGCAAAGGTACCCGTTTTCAAAATTGTTTTATTTGATTTTCAGTCGGTTCTTATTATTTACATTTAAAATTACTTGATTTAATTTTCAGCAAAAAATTTAACATTCACACCTCTAGCAATAACTGCAGTTATCTCTAAAAAAAAAAAAAAAAAAAAAACTGGTCATGCCTCATTATTATAACTCCAAATGTTCGCTCAACTGCTGCAAAGGCATGCCTGAGGGACCGCAGAAATAGGCACATCCAGCTATACTCAAGTATTAACTACATACTGATTTCACAATTAGGTCGATCAATTAAGGTCGACTAGCCTTGGTACGTTGGTATTTAGAGAAGAAGATATCTGGGGAAGGAGCGAATAGCACGTGATTCCGTGTTGCCAAATCGAAATTACCTCTCGCACCTTGTCACACATGTACAGGCATGGCCTCTCTCAGAGGTGACACGGCAGCGCGTGGCAGCACGTGGCAGCGCTCCGCAGAGCGCCACCACCGGCGCCGTGCAGAGTACTGCAGTGCAAGCACAATCGCTGCCAGGGGTGGAGATAGCTGCGTGTCGTCTGCTGCAGTTGGTCCTGCTTCGCCGCACGCAGTGAAACCCAGTTTATAGAGCTCTCAACTACACAAAAATTTTTGCAACGGTGCTGTAGCAAAGGGAATTCGAACTGAGTTGTCAAAGTACGCATGCATGGTGCACGGAGAAAAATTTTAAATGTGCCTTCCACTTCCAGAGGGTCATTTTGGTTACGGAGGATCACTATCAACATTCGTATCCTAACGAAGAAAAAAAATCATATAACAAACAATGCTGATTTAGTCAATCCATGCTTCAAATTCTTTAGAAGATAAATAAAATACAAAACAAGTCAGTTTTTCTCGGTGCAGCACGCATGTGCACCTCTATAACTTAGTTCGAAGATCTTCGCACCATGGCTACAGTGCTTCTGACCTAGAGCACGTGAGGCCCAGTGGAAGTAACTGCAGCAGACAATGAGCTGCTAACTCCTTCTCTGGCACTTATTGCGCATGCGCTGCAAGATTCCCACGGCGCTGGTGATCACTTCGCACAGTGCCACCAGGTGCTTCCGTGTTACCTCTAACAGTAAACACGCCTGTACGTATAGAGCCAGACAGGCTAAGATCACAAACGCCACTTACATCCTTCTGGGTGCACGTTGCCAGTATAGTTCCAAATGGCCTCACTGTTCCTATGCGCACAGAACTGCAGGACAAAAACATGAAGGCCAAGATGTCAGGAGGCCCCTCTCACCGAAACTGGCACAAGTGCAGTGACACATTCAACTTACATCTCAGGGTCGCTGGCAAGAGTGACAAGGGCAGGCGTTACCCGACTCCTGAGCAAAGATTCTGCCACTGTTCCCACGAGCAGCTCAAAGAGACGGCCTGCACTGCTTCGGACGAGCGCGGTGTTGTGTACCACTCCTTCCCACAGCACTGACAGCAAGACTTCGTGGAGATTCTTGTCCGTGCTGAAACCAAGACAGCGCACTCCATTAGCGCAGGCTTCCTTCCCCCTGGTGATAAGCAGCTTAGGAGCACAAAAGAAAAAATGAAGGAAGCTCACACTAACGCGCAAGACTTGAAGTTAGCAAAGCTGTACGCAGCCTTCATGACCATCACGACAGTTTAAGGGGGGAGGCTGGTCTTAGACAAAACTTTTTTATTTTTCAAGCTATTGAGATGAAAACTTCCAAGCAGATGTATTTCAGCATTCTGATTTCAAATATCAATTTAGATTTTGGATATCACAAGTACTTCTAATTTCATACAGATTTCATTGTTAAAAGCCTATCCTCGATTAAAAAAAATCTGCTTTAATGATGCTTCTAAACTGCAATTCATTGCATTGTTTAGCAACCAGGGAGTGCAATAAAAGTATTCCCATGCTTCTAGCCTTCCTACAACCAATTGTATGAGGGTTCAAACTTCGTTGTTTGAACAAACTTCGACCCTCATACAATTGGTTGTAGGAAGGCTAGAAGCATGGGAATACTTTTATTGCACTCCCTGGTTGCTAAACAATGCAATGAAGTGCAGTTTAGAAGCATCATTAAAGAAGTTTTTTTTTTTAATCGGGGATAGGCTTTTAACAATGAAATCTGTATGAAATTAGAACTACTTGTGATATCCAAAATCTAAATTGATATTTTAAATCAGAATGCTGAAATACATCTGTTGGGAAGTTTTCATCTCAATAGCTTGAAAAATAAAAAAGTTTTGTCTAGGACCAGCCTCCCCCCTTAAAGGGGCCATGCAGACAAAATACAAGCTTGCTTTATTCGAAAGATATCGTGTTTTATAGTGCCCCCAGCGCTTGACTGGCAGCAAACGATGCCACATTCACTGAGAAATTATTCAATTTAGGCTAAAATTATGATCCTCCTGCCAAATCGTGTGTTTTTGGGACGTCAGCAATGGAGTCACAAGTGCGCGTATTCAAACGAACTTCCACTGCGTCCATCGGCTCTGCAGCCTTGCTTGCCGTCAGTCCTCCCAGATGGCGCTACCACACTCATCCACGGACCGTTGTCCGCCGTTGCTTTGCTGTTGACCGTATTCGCACATGGCTTGCTTTTGTTACTATAGAAAGTAATCCTTTCGTAAAACATGGGGCATGCTCGTCAAACAGGGTCATGTAAGACAATATCACTTACAGCAATCGGCCAGTGGCATGTAAGACAACTCCAAAGTGGCGGAGTGCTGTGGAGCTAAAACAAGCACAGTGCGTCCAGTACAAACAGCAGTGCGCATTGATACTTCTATGCTTACATGTATTTTCATAACTTTCATTCTTTACCACATCATTCTTACTGCTGTAAAATGAATATGCACTCCATTTAAGCACAAACAGCTCATTCGTCAAGCTTAAAAGCCATGCCTAATTTGCGTTTGCGTTTGCCGGCCTCAGCCAGTTGCACAGCCGGGCACATACGACATCAGGTTCTGTTGCGGGAAATGAGCTAGTGGGTCGCATGGCCATTCCCTTTTTTCCCAAATTATTTAGTTTATTTGAGCAAAGTGCATGTTAAAAGTGGTGCCAGTATGATTCTAACGAGGCAATCTTTTGAACGAACCAAACTTGTGTTTTGTCTGCATGGCCCCTTTAAGTCCACGATTGCAGCCGATTGGTTTCTTTGCTGCTGCCGCAATGACCTTTACTTCATCATTGTTGATATATAAGTGTGAGCTTCTCTGATTTTTTTGGAAGTGATAATTATTGCACATCCCTTTGGAGGGGTGTACGCTATAAGCTGTCTTCCTCATTCCGAGCAAGTGTTGCCACGATAACGGCGAACGCTGGAGGTTTTTTCTTTGGCCAATCTTTGCCAGTCTCCCAAGTGGGTATGCTTGGCTTGCAAACGTGCGCCGCTGACGCTGGGCAGTCACCGCGAGGCATGCACAGACAAGCGCTCGGCATTTTTTTGGTTTTTTAAACTGCCGGGCGGTCGCCACAATCTTGGCCAATCTCCCTAAGTGGGTGTGCTTGACTTGACAAACGCGGGCAGGGGACGCTGGGCGGCCATAGCGAGGCGCGCACACACAAGCGCTTTTCTTGGTTTTGTTAACTGCCGGGCGGTTGCCGCGAGGGCCGCGCTCACGTGTGCGCGCTCGGCAATGTCTTGGTGTTTTTAACTGCGGACGCGAAGAATTACGATTTGCTACAGAGCTTCGCTCTTAAAAAAATGACAAACACCTGCCTGTACTGCTTGCAACCAAATACCGGTACAATAACATACAAAGGAACAAAACTAAAGGGCGTGCCAAAATGCACATACAATATCCTGGCCAACCTGCGCTGAAAATGGTTAAGCCAAATATAAATTCTGTGCTCAAGCCACAAGGGTGCACGGTGCTTGGGCTACAAAGCACGAGTCTCTAAGCAGAAACAGCAGTGTCGTTGCAGTCCTTGACAAGTGTGTAGGCATAGGTTTTGCTGGTTCTTCTAGAGGAAATAATTACTCTTTTTTTCCTGACTAAGACCAAAGCAGGCAAAAATTCCTTGACATTTCTCAGACTTTCCAGCACTTCCCAAATTAACCAAGAATTCCTAGTTTTCCGGGTAGGCAGGCAGGCATTCTGATTTAACAGAAAGAGCCCCATGTTACTTCTCAATGTCACAAATGAAAATGATAATTATGGGTAGGCATCCTTCATATGCTCTGTCAACAAAATAAATAATTGCAAATTGTCCTCCTTCCAGATAATAAAAATGAACTGAGCTGAAACAACAAAGGAAACTAGTAGCAGTTCCGCAGTAGAAAGCTGTAATGGCCCAAGGGTCTGCTGCTTCACTACTATACTGCCTGCATTCATCAGACCCCCTAAGCTTCAAAAGGAACAACAGTGCAGGCATACACGCTACTGCCTTTTTGACCATCATCTCTGGGAGGTGGCCAGTGGAGCTTAAACCATTCCCCCCACCCGTACCTGAGTTCAAGAATGACGCTCTCCATGCTTGACAATGGCAGCTCACACAGAGACACAACAAACAGGAGATTCCTGAGGAAAGCCACCAGCTCCTTGCGATCGGCCTCCTGCAAAGATACGGCAACAGCTGCTTCACAACTTGCAGCACAGGAACAACCAGGCAAGCCCCTCTGCTAGGGCCATGGAGCAAGAACAAGACAGGAGGGGGAACGATGCTTCCTAACACGGCCAGGTAACGTCACAAGTGCTTGGCCAAGGTTAAGCTGGCAACATCTGTCGCGGGAGAAGAAACTGCGCGGCCACCGCGATCGTCATTTCACTGCGCAGCCCCGCAATGAGTTGTGGCCGCTATCATTTCGTCCATCAGATGCCGCTACCCTCTCTTTTGCCGTCGCAGCTACGAAGCTTTGTATTCCGCGTTGGTTTTCATTGTGACATTATCTGGTCGCTCACCTGTGCTTGCCACAATGGGCCATTTTGCCTCCTATATATTCTTGCTACACGGTTAGGGCAAAGTCCTTTCACAGGTGCCGATCTTCCCACCCATAAGTCACACTGTTGTGTAGGTCATGCCCCAGCTATAATTTGCTCTTTCCCTGAGATATTCCATAATTGAGTCGCACCCTTGCATAGGTCACAAATGTTATGGTGGCTACCATGAGATTCAACCGTAAGCTCTACATGGGTGTACTGTCTATTTTTTATTTGTGAAGAGCAACGGCATACAATGCTCATTGCTCCACTTTACACCCTGCTTCACACCTTGCTCCCTCACAATAGCAGCACCACCAATCTTTCTGATAAGAGGCAAGCCAAAAATATGGCCACACTTTTTGCCCTCTATTACAACAATTCTGGTGAAACTTTGAAAATCTTATACATAGTCACAGCATTGCACAAGTTGCACTACCAGTAATATCGGAAAGATTCATAACAAAGTTGCGGTCACTGACCAAGTCAATTGAAAATAGGTAGACGTTTCAGATCCCACCTGATCACAATGACTGATCAATGAGTGATTAAGGATTCCGCATGGGATCCGAAACGTCAACCTTTTTCAACTGACTTGGTCAGTGATCGCAACTTTGTTATGAACCCATCACCTGGCCAGACGGACTTCTGTCGAACCCTGGAATATCGTGAAGAAATCTGCAACTTCTACATCAGAAAATTGCACTTGCCCAGCCTAAACACTCCAGAATTCTTTTCAGAGTCAAAGCAGGATTTTCAGTAGGGGTGTGCGAATATCAATTTTTTAATTTCGAAGCGAATTCGAATAATAAAAACAAAGTTCGAATCGAATCGAATATTTTTCGAATATTTTTCGAATACGAATACTTATTGTTTTTTGTAAAATTAATGTTTTCACCATCTAGAGACACAAAAACTGCAACTTTATTGCACAACAAATCACACAAAGTAAAATTAGGAAATACACAATACCATTGCACTGAACAGGTTAAGGTCTGCACTCACTTAAATGTTAACATGGAGAAAGGCTAACTGCTCGACATGTTCGGGGAGCAGTGACAACCTCCTGCTCGTCACCACTTTACCAGATACCGAAAACAGCCGCTCACTTTTTGAGACACTAGTAGCTGGCATGCTCGAGCCCGTGCACATTGCCGCGCGCTGATACAGTAAAATCTTGATGATACTAATCTCGCGGGACTGCGAAAAATATTCGTATCATCCGAAATTCGTATGAACCAACACAGACCAAAAAATTTAGCGCTGAAAAAAGTTTTCGTTTATTTCTTTTCCTACTTTCGCGTGAAGAAATTCGTGATTTTTTCTGCTTTTTTTAACCCCCGTGTCGCAAAGCATTCCTTTCTGGAGCACGTAAAGCTTCGCGCTCGTCTCCTCGGAGTCCTCGCTCGCTGTGCCCAAGCTCGCTACGCGCCGCAACAGCCAAGCGTGAACCGCATGGTGCGTTTTTGCACGCGATTCGCTCGCCTCGGCTCTGCGAGCGCTGTATTTTCACGCCCACATCGACGATTTCGCGCCCGCGGTAGCGCCTACCTCGGTCAGAAAATGACGCACGACGCGCGCGGCAGAATGGAGGAGCCTGACTACTTGCGATGAAATCGAGACAGCCGGCTTGGCTCCGCCGGAGATGGTTAGGCTTAGCACCCCGGCAAATATTTTATGGGCGCTTTCACTAGCGGCGCGGATGATGTTTTATAGTACCGTTTTCGCATGCATTATCAGCTCCTTTACCGCGCAAGCAACTTCGTGTCTCCCTTGAGCCGCATTTTAAAGAGCGGTTAGAAGCGGTCGCACGAGCGCCCGCGCCACTGCGCGGCTGGAGCCGACGCCATGTTGACGCCGCCGGCCGCGCCGCGCGCAGCGTGGGGGTGGTTTCGCGGCGGTGTCAGCGCGTTGGGCGTGCGCAGAGCGATTTCGCGAGCAGAAAACAACAGGCCGGGCCGTTTCTGTAGAAAGAGTGACAAACAGGGGAGCGAGAGCCGTCCCTTGCTCGCTCGGCAGTCGGGTGCCTCGCCGGCTCGTTCGTTTCTTCCGCCGGGCCGCGCAGGTCCGTTCGTAACAGCCGAAATTTTTCCCATTGCAAACGATGCAATTTAGCCGGGACTTTTCGGAAATTCGTATCATCCCGAAATTCGCACCCCCAGAATCGTATAATCGAGAGTCCACTGTAAATAAACACCGATACAGACACGCTCTGAATTTTTTTTTTTTTTAGTTTTGGGTGGTTCGAATATTTCGAACAATAAAAGTGTCGTTCGAATCGAATCGAATACCAAAAAATTCGAATCGAATATTCGAAGTTTCGAATATTCGCACACCCCTAATTTTCAGTAATGTGCTGTTTCAATGCTGTAGACACTACTAGACTGGGCAAAAATTTATCATAAAAAATGCCTTGCTAACAGCCATTGAAAGTTAAACCTGCTAATTAAGCAAGAGCAGAGTTCTTTATACAGCTGATGATACAGTCTGAGTAAACAGCAAGAAAGAAACTTGCAGAGGAAAACGCTGCCAAGATGCCCGATGCATATACTGGTCCTACTGCGCTGGTCAACGTGTTCTTTACATCCTGGCTGAAGACTTCTGTGGGAAAAAAGGTAGAAAAGTACATGAGGACTTATGGTATAGTCCAAGACGAAGATCACATGGACGCAAGAACAAAAAAAATTTCCCCTTAATTACATAGTAGAGTTTCGTATCAGAAAACAATGGCAGATGTCCTTGTGAAAGGTGGTTTAGTGGACAGTATGCTACAGGTGTTGCATCCACAAAGCATTCTGACTAAGCCTTAGGATACGCCAACAGGGAAGGTAACATCACCCTAAGGTGTATGATGACTGCTTTATTAATCTAATCCGGGTGCTTTCTGCAGGAACAAATTTAGCATAATTTGTACCACTTGCCTTGAATACCTGCTACGCTACAGCGACACTGCACTTAACCACTGTCAAAAGCAAAATTTTTTTCTCACTTACTCATTTAACCTTGCATCATAGGAATACAGTTACATAGTGATTAAACAAAAAATACTCTCCACAGACAGTTAGCATACTTACTAAAACTGGCCTGTGTGTGAGTGCGTGCATGTATGTGAGTGCATCTAGATATTCTTTTTTTTTTCCCGCAATAAAGTGATAATAAGATATACCAACCCCTTGTGTGTGTGTTGTTACGTTATGCTGCACTACCTACAAATATTACAGTGGCTAAAACACAAGTTGGTTTTCCCGCCTCACATTACTCCCAAAGCATATGAATACAGGTAACGAGCACCACGCAAAGGCAAGAGAGAAGTTTAAGGGACCAAAATACAATGAAGCATCTAACTTCTTGAGAGTAATAAAATTCAAGTTTGGGCTTAGCCTGGTCTATGAGGTGGACTAAAGTGGAGGGCACAAAACAAGCTAGATCATGAGTTTTTTAACAAGCACCAAGTCTCACTTGTACACAAGGAATTTTTTTGATAATTATAAGTGTCAAACGAAACAGGCACATCAGACATCAAAGCCACCAATGTATGTTTCCAGCAGATGTTTTTAGAAGTAATGAGCGCATTCACAGCAGGTTTTCTTCAAGACGAAGAAAAAGCGCACAGTGAAGCCCCAACTGCATACAAGAGCAACAATGGGAAGGGATGTGATGAATGCAACAGGCATGACAGAGTAGAAAGAAGAAGACAAGGCAGCAGAAAACAAAGAACTGAAAAGCAGCAACATAAAAACAGAAAATAGACACGGGGAGTCGCATGCCTGCATTCCAACCTGCCCTGAACACTCAGTGAGCACTGTTTGTCATTCATGAGGTCAAGGTAGCTGAAATGTTTGCGAATAATGCGCGCTTGTCCACACTGATGGAAGCCATTCATCATAGCTGCTCTCATATGCACTGCATCAGTTTAATGGGGGCTGTTACAACACACAGAAGTAATACTGAGATCCTTTTATTTTAATGTTGTTTATAATCTTGTTGTGCTAGCTTCAAGCTTCACACTCAGTGAACGCTTAACTAGAAATTTTTTTAATTATAATTTTTTTTAGAGAGAAAATAAACTACACTGAGTTTGCCAACTGTGGTGCTTAGTCATTGGCCATGAGCCCTTATGCTCTAGCAGCGTCCTCAGCCAGCTGGATAGCCCAGAGACGATCTTCTAGGCGGGAGCTGAGCAGCACGATTTCCCACTGCTCACTGTTAGTGAATTATAATGCAGCTTTGTAATTCTCGCGTTTGTACACTTCATGCACAGTACATTTTTTTCTGGCACAAGCCATTCCCTCCCTCCCCTCCCCTCCTCTCCCCTCTCTCTCTCATTCTGACGAAGAATCAAGGAAAGCTTACTTTGGGCCAAGAGACAAGCTTTGCGCTCCTCCCCCACTCCATGCTATTTCATGAAGGGCTGGGCATCATCAAGCACGCTAGAAAGTCCCCTTTAAAGAATTTTCTGATGTTCTAGTACCTACATCTATAAGCTAGCTAATGGGAAGACATGGTGTCTCCATGTATCAAAGCACCAGCCGGAGCATAGAGAATTGGATTTGGTAGTATATGCTAGAGCACTGCACGGGCCTGATTTTAAGGCCCGAGCCCGGCCCGAGCCCGCTTTGTGAAGCCCGAGCCCGACCCGGGCCCGTAACACCAAGCCCGGGCCCGGCCCGGGCCCGGCCATTCATAAGTGAGCCTAGCCCGGGCCCGGCCCGGGCCCATCATCTCAAGCCCAGGCCCGGCCCGGGCCCGTCATCTCAAGCCCAGGCCCGGCCCGGGCCCATCGTCTCAAACCCACGCCCAGCCCGGGCACGGTCTTTTTTCTAGCCTACAGAGGGCCCGCATGTATGTGACCAGGCCTGGTTTTAGACGTTGAAGAAAATTAGTTTATTATATTTGGTCGAGTATCTTCGTAGCGGGAAATCAGACGGAGCATCTAGTCTGTACAAGCACGCCCTGAATTGTAACGCAAAAAAAAGGGTTAAATAGTACACATAGTTTAGCTCACACCGTCTGCAGTTAACGCCACATGGGCGTAATAATAGCTCGTATTCTTACACGAGAAACACCATCACCTTTGATGGCCAGACTCTTGGCAACTTCATGTGGTTGTTTCGGTCACAAGTTGGTATTAATGAAATTTCTTGCTCTCCATTTGAATCCACGCGTATGTGCGTGCGTTGAAATATTTTCCCTGGAGTGGTTGTTAAGCGGCGGTGCTTCTCTAGCACGCGAGTTTGATTTCCAGCCACGGCAGCCGCATTAAGATTGGTTCGGCATCTAAAACACACGTACATAGACATAGGTGCACAGCTTTAGGGTGGTTTAATTAATTCCTTCCCCTCTAGGGCATTCCTTGTAACCGTATCTTTGATATGTTATACACCAAAATAAAAAATCTTGATGCAGCACATAAAATGTCATTAAAGTTACAGTATAGTGACTATCAGCCCTAGCAAAACACGTTTTCAAAACAATGTGTACAACTAACACCAAGAAGCGCGTAAAAGTATCCTCAGAATATTCAATTTTATGCTCTTTTCTACACTTCACGTCGGAACTATTAACGGCCGGGCCTATGAATTCAAGCCCGAGCCCGGCCCGGGCCCGTGGCGTCGAGCCCGAGCCCGGCCCGGGCCCGCGGCACTGAGCCCGAGCCCAGCCCGGGCCCGAGGCACTGAGCCCGGGCCCGGCCCGGGCCCGCCGATAATCGACTTCGGGCGGCCCGGCCCGGCCCGGCCCGCGGGCCGGGTCGGGCCCGGGCTTTCGGGCCGGCCCGGGCCCGTGCAGTGCTCTAGTATATGCACTTTCAGAAACTAGAAAACAACACGACAAATGATGCATAACAAATGGGTACGCACAGGCATGGCACTGACTTACAGCCAAGGTATATCTGTTCTAGGTGGACAACAGTGACATGGCGAGCAGTGAAGAAGCACATTTAAAAATGCAGGGCATTCCAATTGGCCACAACACAAACCATGTGAACTGCAGCCCCCTCACTCACAAGTTGTGGCGCAACTTATCAGCAGCAGTCCACTAGAAACTCAAGGTCCTCTTTTTAAGGGGCTACTGGAGACAAGCTGCCGCACACCACGCCTATTCTAGACATTTTTGCTGCATCCATACTGCCTACCATCAGCTGGTCATAATTCTTCTTGATCATCACACGCTGCTCAAACTGCAGCACGCATTTTCAGTCACAGCGCGTGTACCGGTACTACATGCCTTGGAGACACCAAATGGATGAGCCTTGCATTACTTGTTGGCAGTTCTTGCTCTAGCATAGCCAGTCGGGGTTGTTTCCATGGGTTCCCATGAGCAAGCAAGCCAACACTGGCGCCCCACCGACATTTCCAGCACGGCATGCAAGACGCCTCCCACAGCCCACTGCTGTCTGCTGCCATGCTCACGCTATCATGTAAATAACCATCATGCCATACAGGGGTATCATGGGAGCAATCCCACTCCTGCCAACGTGCAGCAGTCAGCGCGAGGGAGAGGGACCCTTTTAGCGGTCTGCTCCTGTCTGCCGCCACTTTTTCGCCAAGGCCTGTTGCGCCATTCTAGCAGGCAACCAATGCAGTGCGCAGGAGATTCAAGGGTGCCATTCCACTTCTGTCACGAGCTGCAAGTTGTCGGTGAGCAGGAAGCTCCTAGCAACAACCCACTCCCGTCAACCCGGACTGCATCAAATCCGTGGCCTCTGAAGCCAGGCTGTAGCAGCCCTCCGGAGCAAATGCCTGCAACAGCGGATACAGGGAAAGCCCCACTGCACCCCTATCACCATTCGGAAAGCTTTCCGAGTTACCGGAGGCTCTCTGCACCCAGATACCACAGCCAAGAGCGGCAACCACACGATGGTTCCAAGGCCGCTTTGCACTCAAAACAACCCTTCACAGGCTGCGGGGGATCGCTGTAAGTTAAAAGGGGTCAGAGGACTCCTCAGATGAGATGTATGTCAGCAAAAGTCCCTCTGAATCGAGCACATACATATCCAGCTAAGAAACCCCAATTACAATATTAAAGAAAGGAGAAGAAAAATATAGCATGCCCGTGACAGTGCGAGTTGCGGTGTGCTCGACATTGACAGGAATACCAGCATTACTCGATGCCCACTGGCCGTGCTGCCAAACTTCTTCTTGCAGCTCAGCTTTTGCCCGAGCCGGTCAATGAATTATTTATGTATTTACAAAACTGATCCTTCTGCTGCACCTCTTCCTTCCAAGGAGGAATTAATCATACATGTGTCCTTTTGTTCGGATATACTTTGCTGCACTTAATGACCCTGACATAAACATCTACTTCTGTGTGCTTTTAATAACAATGCCACATTCTGTGAGTGATGGTGTTCTCTCATGGTTTGTTGCGCTGCAGTCAATTTGAGTGCCCGGTATCTTAGAAGTGTTCAGCGAAGGCAGCTAAAACCTCGGTGTGAGCAAGCACCGTGTTTGAAAGCACTTTTCCCTTGCCGTTTTCTTGTTGTCGCACAAATGTTGAGTGGGCTGTCCTTAATTAGGGCAATGATGTGCAGCTCACCACTGAGGGGAACAAGTGCAGAAAAGGCAGGCTTCACTTTGCACTTGGTAAAGGTGTGCCCAAAAACCCGGCAGAAGTTGAAGAGGAGCTCAGATAGTGCATGCACAGTGGTCCGACTGGATGGCTCCATGGAGACAGCAATGCCTGTCAGGAAAGGAAGGCTGGGTGGGAGCACAGGTTGTCAGTTCAGAGCATTGACAGTGACCACAAGTTTGAGCAAAGCAACTCAACAGAACAGTATGCAATTTAGACAGCATATTACGAGGTACCTAAATACTGTTTCAATATGAACAGACTCGCTCCAAACACAGTCACCACTATTTTGTCTTCACGGCCCCTTTAAAGGGACCAGGAAGACGAAATAAGACCCCTACAATTGAAACATTGCCTTGCTGGAATGACACTAACGCCAGTTTTAGCACCAACTTCTATCCGTAGTAAGTTAACCCTTTGAGGGTCACGGCCGTACATGTACAGCATCGGCAAACACTTTCAAAATGGTCAATGACGTACATGTACGGCATTGCTTGTATCTTTAAAAGGCGCGCCTTTTTCGCCAACTTCTCTTGCCACACTTCGGAAATATGTCAAATTTTTTTCTTGCACCGATGGCTCTTGTTTTTATTTTTTTATGATTTACTTCAGAGCCGCGCTGGCTATCGTTTGCGCATCCGTTAACTAGGGGGCACGCTGGGTATCGCCCACCTGGCGCTCTCGCTTCTTGTGCCTGCCACAAACCAAGGTCGCCTGCGAAACTGATCAGGCTCTTTTCTCCTTTTTATTTTCTATTTTTTAGGAGCGGTGCGCCATCTATCGCTCGTGCATCCGGCTGGTTTTGGTATCGTCCTCCGTGCGCTTCCCGCTTTTTGCGCCCGCGAAACTGATGTCTATCTGATTTTGATTCCCTCAAAAGGTGCCGGCTTGTTACTCTCTCGTTTTTATTTAGAATGTTTCTTGTGTTACTCATGGATAAAACACATATATGTCACAACATAAACAATTTTTTTGCCACTTTATGGTCACCCTAAAAAAATTACTATGATTTTTTCTTGAAATAGATTTATCCGAAGAATTTATATCAGCAATAAAAAAAATCGACCCTGGGGGGTTGCATTTGACAAAAAAATTCGACCCTCAAAGGGTTAAATGACCACAAAAACAAAAAAAAAAAGGGTGGTGACTCATTAGCTACTTTTCAGCACTCAACTTGCGACATTGGCAGTCTAATTTGTGTAACTGACTGATGTTTGCCAAATTAACCAAATACTGGCTTGCAGCTGGACCCCATTATGAAGCTGCACCAATTTTTTGAGTGACTCTAGCAACAGCATGTCCTCTCCGTAAAACGAAATAACCGCAAACAAATTAAGGCTGCTGTTCCTTCTCCGAAGGCACTGAGGGTGCAGGTGAGCTCAAACTGTCCAATTCTAGTAAATTCCATCTCCCAAAGCAAGAACAGAGCCCATGGCCATGCCACTTCACGGTGTGGGCTTATTACATGTTGGAACAACCCGCTGGATTTTACTAGGTTTGATCCCCAATTCTGAACTTCCTATTTCTTCACGACAGCATTGAGTCAGTGTACTGACTACCTGTTTTTGGCTGCTTCCCCAAGACCATCACAAAGCCCTTGCAGAATCGGCAGACACGCTTTATTCCTACTTCGAAAGAAAGCTTGCTCAATTTTTCATTCTATGGGACCAGAAAGGCACCAATGAACTCGTTCTCCTAATCACGATCTTCAGTTAACGAGTGAACTATTCACCAAGGAGACTTATTTACAAAACCAAGAAGTAGGGATGGGCGAATATAGATTTTGAGGTTCGAAGCGAATTCGAAGCGAATAGTGATTTGGTCGAATAATTTCGAATCGAATAGTTCGAATAGTACATATTGCAAATCACAGACAAATGAGCAACTTGTGACCTGATCACTAATGTACACAGTTTTTTCTAATAATTAGAACTCACGTAGGCACAGCATTGTGTAAAATTATTACCAGTTGAACATTTATTGCAAAATCTTACACACAGCTTTCCTTTGCTGTATTCACAAGTTTTCATGAAGAAATGCCTGTTGCGCCACATGCTCTGGTGCAGCAGTTTCCGCCGGCTGCTCATTCACAAGTTTAAGCGCCACCTAGAAACTCGCAGAGTTAAGCGCCGCCTAGAAGCTCCGCTAAAAAAAAAGTATTGTAGCCACTAGTATCCTCGGCCGTAGCCAAGTAAAGCGCAAGTGGCTGGCCGCCATTTTGAATAGGCTCGCTTAGTGCGGCGTACTGCCGCATTGAGCGAGCCTATTCAAAATGGCGGCATGCCTATTCAAAATGGCGGCCTGTACAAGTCTGCTGGCTTGGTGCCGCTATGTTCGGAGCGGTGTCGTTTCAGTGCCGCCTTTTTTTTTAACCTAAAGTGTGCTGGCGGCCGAGAGCTTCGTCGAACCTCTAGGCAAGGCAGCAACTCGGCAGTGCCGGCACTGATAATAGAAATGTCCGCGTTGGTGGGTCTTGAGCCAAGCCTGGGGTAACTCTCGGAAAGCTTGACTGAAAAGCTTGGCTTTTAGCTGCCTATTCGGGAGCATCGAATAATTCGAAAATATCGAATACCTGCATTCGGATCGAAGCGAATAACGAATAGAGAGCTATTCGATCGAATATTCGACAATACCGAATATTCGCCCATCCCTACCAAGAAGCCCAGTTGCTGCTCCAGTCAACCCTTCGGGTCAATGTGCTCGAAACTGCCAGGTGGCTGGCCTCGTGGACAACACATGTCTTTACCGTTATTTTTTAGTTGGTAGCGGTGCCCCATCACTTGTTTGTTGAATTCAAGTGTTTTTTTTTTTCCAAATAGAGATTGTTTTTCGTAACTTAACCTGTAGCTTATTATAAAAAAGTCCTGCCACTTCTGTCCTTGATCCAATGTAGGCATGGAAAATCAGATAATTAATGAAGGAGAAAATTCTTCAATTCACAGTAGCTCTACGAAACAAAGATAGTGTAAGTAGCACAGTGGGGGAGATGATGAACAGAACATTATTTGTGTAACTTTTTGAGTATTCCACACAAATATTTTTATCTGTATATGCTTGGTGGCAAAGTTTTTAACAAAGGTCTGAATGAATGCTGGGTGAAATATTTTTCCTGCAACTTATATTACTCTTATAAAGCATTTTTACAGCACCCTCCAGCAGCCAGGCCTCTAAAATGCTTCACGATGCAGTAGGCAGCAAGGTGCATCAAACGGGTGGAGGAGATTTATCGGATATTTACAGCATTCATTTCAAATCATTTTTCTGAATTCTTTTTCTGAGCAAGGCAAATCAGATTTAAAATGAGAGTAATACTGATTGCGATACTACCGTATATAAACCTGCATATATAATCACCTCCATACGTACATATTTAAACGCGCCAGCAAAGACCCAATAGTGGAATAGGCCCTATATAGATTTCAAAGAGCAGAAAACGGTGTAGGGAAGACTCGGTAAAGGCATAGTAAGCCTTAATAGCTGACAGCGATCTGCATACAGAGTGGAGACGCTAAGAGCTTAGCACAAGGTGGAGACAAACCCAGGGCGCAACAACTCAACACACTGCCGCATGCAGACAAAACGCACACAGGCATACAGGATGCACCCGCGATATACTTTTCCATCCTGTGCATACCATGCAGCATTGTTAGACATTCCACTTAACATCAGCATAAGGAGTACCTCCATATTTTCAAATAAACACCACATCAATCACTCACAGCATGGACTACAAGCTCACAACATGGTCCAACTGCTCCTTAATCTGGCAAAGTGATCAGACAACGTTTACCGATTGTCGCGTCACCTATGGGGCTAAGTTAAAATGTGAAATTTTGAACGGTGATAAATTCCGATGAAAATCACAGGGTGGATTTATTTTAACACCATTAGCACCCACAATTACAAAAAAAAAATTTCTCAATCTTCTCATGCACCCCAGTTGTCATACGCTTTTTTGTGTTTTTGACCTATTTTTTCCCACAGTTGTGATGCCAAATAGAAAAATAATCTAAAAGGATGCACCAAAGTGGCATTTTGTGCACGTCTTGCAGCAATGCAATTTCTATTTGTATTAATTTAATTCTACTATATTGAAAAAGAAAACCATCCACTTTGAAATGTAAAAATGCACTGCAAACAGAATAAAATAGCAAACAGTAGACTAAAAGTATTCACATACATCTAAAAAAAAGTTTAGGAAATGCACATATTACTTAAAAGTGCACCCACAATCTTGCCTGTTTTTCACTCTGTCTTTTTCTTTTTCCTATTCAGAGAAATACTATAAAAACAGTGCGGACACAGCTGCAAAAGCTTGCTTTTCTACACAAGCAGAATGTAAGGAAGAACTTACAATTTGCTGAGAAGCCAGTCATAGGCAGGCCATGTCTTGTACCATTCTTGTCCAATGTGCTCGTCGAATGCTACTATTATGGCAGGCATATTTACAGTATAACTTGAGATCTTCAATGGATCAAGAAGAGCATTCTGCGGCGGCAGCAGCCTGTCATCTGCAATTCCAAAAAGTTCAAATCCAATTTTTCAGCTCACCGCCACAGGCTGAGCACAAATAGTCACATGGGTAGACAATGTAACTCTGGTCTTCAGCATAGTACGGTTCGTTATACAGCTGCTGCAGCAACAGGAAACAAACAAACCGAGAGGGCTTTACTGAAACTTCGCCACAACAAAAGCTGCCACTTCACACACATAACAAGGGTGTGGGAACAAAATCATTTTCGCTGTGATTCTTATGTCATTCCGAGCTATACGGTGCAATTCTGGGCCAGCTCTGGAACAAAAAAATAATGGCTCGTAACAGCTGGAGTCATTCCTATTGCATGTACAAAAAAAAATATTTCACAAAATTAAAAGAAGCCTTCTTTTTTACTAACCTAAGCTCAAAAACATCATAAGACGATGCCCATTGAGTACTGATAAAACAGTTCAAATTATGAAGGCACATTCGGGGATATACACTGTATAGTGACTTTAAGCAGCAATCAAAACAAAAAACACCGATGCATTTTCCTTCCGGCAATTTAGAATTATATAACTTGTGCATCATACCTAAAGAGTGCCTTGGTGCAAGATCATCTCAAGAGCATCACGTCATGAAGTGCGCTTAGCGACAAGATACCTTTGGTCTGGTAAGGTAGACTCAGGTGCCAAAAGTGAAAATGCTGGTCCTACATTAACCTGCATGGCAGGTGTGCTAACAGCTATTTGCACAAAAGTGTGGAGTTCTGGGTAGAACCAGCATTTTTCTTCTCAGAACTGCAATACATTTAGAAACTGTGAATTCTTTTCAAGCAATTTTTAGCAAACAAACAATATCGACAGGGCGTAGCATAGCTGTCAACTAAAACTGCAACCTGCCACCAGTTTCCTTCTTTTTGAGAAGCGAGTATTTTCAGGTCTCCTAAGCATTGCAACTCCATCTACTACGTTTTTTGTAACTATCTAGCCTCATTCGGAGCAGTTCACAATAAGCTTGACAAGTTTGTTATTCTTCTATGGCAACCTTTGATTAAAGTTAAGTTGTATTCTGTCTTCCTAACTACTTTAGTGGTTTACCAGAGTAATAACTGTTTGCTTTTTTTGCTTCTTTTTTTAATGACCACTAAGTGTCTAAGCAATGGCAGGCACGCCTAATACGCTAGGTGGGAGTGTCATGAGGTGGTTCAGCATCTGGCCTAGTAATAATGTGACGGCACTGAAAACCACGAAGTTAATTTTTCGGTTTTACTACAAAGTAAAAATAATGCAACATTTTGATTTCGCTTGTGCTCCCTCAAAAATAGCATTTCTTTTTTTGAATTTTCATTCAAGTAATTTTATGACAATGTCATGAGGTGGTTTGTCATTAGTAATAACATGTCATGAGTAATGTCATGAGCAATAACATGAAAATATAAAAAAAACTAAAGCTGAATTCCAATGGCAAGTCTGGAGTACTTTCAGAGCAACTTCTTCGCTTTGTTTGGAGCAAACGCGTTCCAATGGCAGATCAGGAGCAGCCAAATCCTGTTCTAATGGCAGATCGAGAGCACCGATGCAGACAAGGTTGCTCCGTGGAGCAAAAAGAGTTGCTCCCCCGAAATCAACGGAGTCAGCCGGAACTCGTGGGGCACTCGTGACATTGTCACCGTCTGCCTCTGGTATATTCTCCTTTTCAAACTGCCATGGCATCTGCTCGGCAAATGCGCGCAACGTCCACGATGGCAATACATGCTGCACGACGTGTCACACTTGTGCCTTAGACGAGGAAAGCAAGTGCGACGCCAAACTTGGAATCAAGTGGCGAGCAGCTCAGCTAGCTCCATCTCGAACAATGACTGGGTGGACATAGTGTGTAAACGTGCATTTGGCATCTGATTTTTTTTTTTTGGCCTGCCTATGAAAAGTCCGGTGAAGTTTTTATCAAGGTCGGCGTTGGACGCCATCGAGGCTAAAGTCATAAATGATCTAAGTTGAGACTAGAAAAGGAGAAAACCAGGGTGTCGAACCGGAACCGAACCGAACCGAAAACCGGAACTGAACCGGTATTTTTGCTGGAACTGAACCCGAACCCGAACCGTTATTTTTTGAGCACGCTGAACCCGAACCGGAACTGAACCGAAAAAAGAAATAACGGTTACCGGTTCATGCCGAAACGGTTCGACCCTCTGTTGTTGACATTGCACAGTCAATGCAATTCAGGCTTTTTTTTCTTTCACGTACCATCAACTTCGTACCTGCTCGCTCACTTCCCCCTCCAGACAATTGAACACTATCACGCTCTATGTAACAACAAGGGAAATGAATGAGCACCAATGTAGCAATGGTCTGTTGCTGCTGGAAGCGCGAGCGTAGTGGAAGCTGACCAAAGGAAATGTCATTCTCCGCAGCTTGCAGGGGATATAAAACGACTTTGCCCTTCCCTAGCTGCAACTTTAGTGGAGAAATCAGGCTGCAGGAGTGCTCCAGTGTGCAGCAGCGAAAGCCCGATGTGTGCAAACCTTTTCCATTTCATAATTTGTTTAAAAGGTTCGACACCTGAAAATTGTAATATCTGACAAATTTGACCGCAGGAGCTGCTCAGTGGCTAAACCGCTTGATGCTGACCACAAGTGGCTTCGATGTCCCTTACCCACGACCATTTGTGAGGACAGTACAGTGGACAAGCTCCGTTTTTTACAAGTACAAATAACAACAGATATGTCAGGAAAAACTGTTAAGGTGCGCACTTAATCTCTTGGCAAGAAACTGCAGTCCTCGACCTTGTCTTGGAAGCAGAAACAGTAATAAATCAGATGACACGTGCAGAAAGGACGGCCGGTACCTCACACTGTCCCATTCGCCGAGCGATCATCTTTTCTGCTTGTTCTGCAGTTTTTTCTCTTTCAGATCTGCTTTTTTTTCGAAGGTGCACTTGTACTGACTGCCCAACTCGCTACATTACTTCTACTGCTACTCGATCCGGAGGGGAGTACTGATTTGATTTGATTGTGGGGTTTAACGCGCCGACCCAGCACAGGCGATGAGGCGCGCCGTAGTGGAGGGCTTCGAATTAATTTTGACCACCTGGGGATCTTTAACATGCGCCGAAATTTCGTACACACGGGCGTTTTTGCTTTTCGCCTCCATCAGAAAAGCGGCCGCTTCGGCCGGGAATCGAACACGCGACCTCGCGCTCAGCAGTGCCTTAGCCACTGAGCCACCGAGGCAGGTCAGAGGGGAGTACTGCTGTGGACGAATTAAAGAGCGCCTACCCAAAAACGTTCTTCTCATGCTCCGCGCGTAAAATTTCCCTTTCATTTTGTAACAGCATAATCTGTTATAAGATTACGCAATGTAGCACACTTGAACGATGGCCGGGGGTCAGGCGGTACGATGACATACTGATTGTAATGCACACATCCAGTATAGCTTTCGCAAAAGGAATTGCAGTGGTCAGAGCAATAATGCAGTGACTGAGCGTTAACTAAAGCTTACTTTTAACAAAAGTGTGGCTAACACATTCGATAGGGTGACAGCTAAGAAATTATTCAGGGTGACCAAATGATCTAATTCATTGGTAGTATTTATGTGCCTGTAGTAGGGTTTTTCTGTTTTGTTACAAATATAAAAAAAAGTGCGCTATTGGTATTAAGCGCTGATATTTCAACACGCCAGTACGCAGACCTATATTTAAGGCTTCAAGGTAATCGTGATAGGCGATTCCATAGCGACGATTGCGATTTCAACAAAAAATGAAAGGGCAGAATATATATCCCACCGTCATATCTCTTGGCGGTGGCTTTATGAATAGTTGCTAGGACAACATAAAGTCTGGACGAGAAAGTAGGTAGTAAATCGTCACCACTCCATCTGTTTTTCTAATATCTCGTGATTATTTAAAGTTTGCTTTGCAATTGCGCCACTGCCCTTGGGGAACAGCAGCATTTTGAATTTTTGTTTGTGTTTTGACTTTACTGTCGCTTTAAACTACTAAATGTTTTTTTTTTCTAATTTCAGTGACAATTCAACTCATCGAACCGGTTCGCGAACCGGTTCAAGCTCCCGAACCGGTTCGCGAACCGGTTCGGCACGTGATTTTGTCGAACCGGAACTGAACCGGAACGAAATTATTTCACCCGAACCCGAACCGTAACCGAACCGGTATTTTTTTCGGTTCGACACCCTGGAGAAAACGTTTGCAGGGAAGCAGACACCTTTGGAAGGGCTCGAACATAAAGGCTGCCGGAAAATTCCTCTTCTCGTCATGCTTCAGCATTCACTCCGGTGGGAGTGGGTGTGTTCAAAAGGCAGCTTTGAAGGACCTGCTCTACAGGGAGAAGCAGGCTCTGCAGCAGAGCTTGGCGACCGCTCCAGATCTGCCATTGGAATTCAACATATGGCTGTTTCTGGAGTGCCGTCCGACGGTACTACAGTGTAGACCATTTATAACGTAACCGCTTATAGTGCGGGACTGGATATAACGTGGGTTTCTGTGGCCACCAGTTTGCCTCCCTTAGAAACCAATGCATATGCATACTTCTTAAAATGCGGTTGCCCGAAGCACAATACCGTTTATAGTGCGGTTTTTTGGTAGGTGCGCTGACCGGCACAGCTGGGGCATCATTTTAGGGTTGTGAGAAAGAAAAAAAAAAAAAAAAAGACAGAATCAGCCATCCGATTCAGTACGCGCTCCCTGCTTTCCTCTATCTTCGACATAGGGGAGGAAAAAAAAAAAAAAAAACGGGCGCCCTTTTGTTTGCGTGTTCCATTTGCACTCACGTGATAACCAAAACTGCCCTTGCTTGATTATGCACCTCAGAAGACAGCGAGCCCTCCCCGCCGCAGATGGTAAGTTGTTTCTATTAAAATGTTGGCAGATAAGCAGCTGCCCTTTCACTTTTCGAACATTTGGAGATAGCGAGCCGCGCCACTGGAGGTTTCTTATAAGCAACCGCCTTCGGCATCATGAACGCAAGCTGGAAGGGGGGTGGAACCATTTGCGTTCTTATCACGCTATATCACCGCATCCCATCCCTTCATAGGCGCTAAGGAACACAGCCATGCTCCTTCAAAACACGAACACAAAGGAAGTTAAAGCTGTGCTCGCAGTTTGTAAGACCGCGAAGAAGCTTGTCAGACCCTTCAGCAGTGGCTGATAGGGGAAAAAAGACGAAATTAATACCACGCCTCTGTTTTTAAGAGGCCTTTGTTTAAGTGATGATAGACAAAGAATGATTGAAACTTAGATAGCGATGTGGCTGGATTCGCACATGCTTTGTTTACAGTGTGGTACCGTTTATAGTGCAGATTTTCGCAGCTCCCGCGAAATACCGTATTTACTCGAATCTAATGCGCACCTTTTTTCCGGAAAAATAGGTCCCCAAATCACATGCACATTACAATCGAGTACGACTCAAAACTGCGGTACCATATCGCCATCAATGTTTCAAGATGGCTGCTTCACTACTGAACGCGTAGCCAACGCTTCGTAGTCGGCGTATGTTTGCCTTCGTTGTGTGGGGATCCGCTAGATCCCCTTTCCTCCTCCCGCGAGCGCGGCGTTCAAACCAGTGCGCTTTCCCGCGCCGTGTGTGACGTCGCCTCGTGGGCCGACGCGCCGGCGGGCACCGACTGCACCGCCGCCCGCCGCTGTCGCTCCTCCTCACCCGGGAACCTGCCTCCCCTCCCCCGCACCTTTAGAAGCGCGGTGCGTGCACTTCGGTCTCTCTCTTGCTCTCTTGCTCTTGCCCCATGGATAGGAGAGATGGGGAATGGAAGAGATCGGAGCCGGATAACCGAGGCACTGCTTGTCCCAGGTTGGCTCGTCTCCTCCCCGCCGCGCCGTTCGGCCGGGACCTGCTTTTGGCCCTGCTCAGACACGCAGGGTAGGCCTACCCCTACCTTGCGAGTGGCCCACGTGCAACCTCGGCCATGCCCGCCCGTTCGGGCAGGGCCTTAGGAAGCGCGTTGGTACAGTGTAGTTCTTAACCTTGTCTTGGCGTTTGTTATGCGCTGTACCACTCGGCCAATAAACCCCCCGGTTCGTCCTGGCCCTTTGGAGCCTGTCGTCGCCTTTGTCGGTGAGTCGAACCCGTCGCGGCGTCTCCCTCGTGGACGCCGCGAACCTCTCTGGGGCTTTTTGGATGGGTCATTTCCGGGCGTGGGGAACACCCTGAACCCCACTTCGGCCCGCCTAGGGCCCATCGAGCCCACATTGGCGCCCAACGTCTCTAGCGAAGCTAGCCCGGGTCCTCTGCTATCCCGTATGTAGGCCCATCTAGCCCACAGTTGTCTGCATAGTCTCTTTGTGCGTTCCTCTGTTCTTTCCGCCATGGAGTTTCCCACTGCGAAGACATGGTGGGTTCACCCCGATGCTGCGTTTAAGAAGAAAGTAATCTTGCGCTCGGAGAGCGATGGAAATCGAGCCGCGTCACGTGCGTTCAGTGTTCCGGACACTTGCGTGTGGGACTGGTGCAAACAGAAAGAGAAAATTTTCGCAAGCAAGGCGACACGGAAAGGGTTCAGCAGACCAAAGAGGGGGCGATATCCCCAAAAAGAAGACCTGCTGGCGGAGTACGTGCACCAGCAGTGAGCGGCTCAGAGACTTGTAACAACATAGCTGCCGGGGCAGCGTTGTCGCTGCCCCGGACCGTCGTCATGGTGACTGTCTTTCCAGCAGTAACTGGCACATTTCATTTCGTGCCACCTTTTGCTATAAACCTTGCTTGCTCCAAGTGAGAAAAAGTTGCATTTTTGTATTAAATAATGAAAGTCTAGTGCGCGTTACAATCGAGGACATAGCGTTTTTTTATTCTTCGGACCGTGAAAAATGGGTGCGCGTTACAATGGAGGGCGCGTTAGATTTGAGTAAATACGGTACATATATAAGCACACCACTAAAGTGACGCGCACCGGCGTTTCGATAAAAAAAATGCCGCATCTAGCAATAATTCACTCTCCATGAATGTAACCTAAACTAACCTAACATAACCTAACGAACAGAAAAAATCGTTTTAAGCCGTGCAAACTAACAAAAGCCATAAAAATTATAATTACAACTTAAAAAAAAAATTAAAGAAGGCAATATAAGCACACCACTAAAGTGACGTGCACCGGCGTTTCGATAAAAAAAATGCCGCATCTAGCAATAATTCACTCTCCATGAATGTAACCTAAACTAAGCTAACATAACCTAACGAACAGAAAAAATCGTTTTAAGCCGTGCAAACTAACAAAAGCCATAAAAATTATAATTAAAACTTAAAAAAAAAATTAAAGAAGGCAAGAGCGGAACTTGATCCGCCACCCTTAGTAATAGGAGGCTATGACGAAACGTCTAGACCACAACAGTAGACGTTATGGCCTGAGTCAGCCCAGTCTTAAAAATTCGAATGTCGACAGACGGCACTCTAGCCATGGCTGTAGCGCTGAGCTGGAGTGCTGTCAGACACCAATCTAGACACTGTGAAAAACTAAAGGTGACTTCGTTTTGCTAAGCGCAAAAAATAATGTAACATTTCAGTTTCATCCATGTTCCTGAAAAAAAAAAAAAAAGTTTTTTTCTGTTTTTAATTCGAGTAACATTAAGACACCCCACTGAGACTATAGTGATATAAGCCTGAGAAAAGAATCAGCTGAACAAAGTTGATAAAAATAGTGAAAAAAGACTAGAGGTATGCAAATATTCGAAACTGTGAACATTACGTGAATAGTGTACTATTCAATTCGATTCACAGCACAGTTTTCCGTTCGGAGTATTTGAAATTTTTGAGTATTTGAAATTTACAAAGAATGCAGCAATAAATGTTGGCCCTACCACATGCATGCAAACTCTAAACCCTTTGATTGGCCATTTCACAGAACATTGAAGCTATGCAAAATAGCCTTACACGTGTAACCTTGCATGCAACAAGAGCATGTAAATATCTGGTTTATGCTAGCTGAAGCAGAATGCTACTTGTGTAACAGAACAGATAGAAAACAGACCCATACACTGCATTGTTTGTGCACTAATCAGTCCATCATTGTTCAGTTCATGAAAACTAAAAGTTGGGCAAGTTCATATACAGTTATGGTAAATAGGTACAACGTGTTTGTACTCGTAGTCATTTTTTCTTGTGCCTCCATTTGCTTTGGTACTGACTAGTACCCTCATTAAGATGCACGCTCTGGAGAAGTACCCCTTGAATGCCCAAGCTGTTTCTTGAAGACTTAATACAGTCCTTGTCAGAAAAACAGGACGGCAGTACAGAAGAAGCAAAGTGCCCTCGCTGCTCCTTTACTACGCCCCATGCATGACCCACATCTCTCCAGAAAACGCTACTAGCCTGTTTGCAGTGACAGGGCCCAATACTAGACACCTTCTGAGCCCCTTTTGCGTCCACACAGACAGGGCGCTCAGAGGCCGCAGTGGTTCCCGCGCCCTCCACACGAGCCCGACGACCCACCTTTCAAGGTGACGTCCGAGGCACTGTCGTCTCTGAGATTCAGGCGGGCCATGTAGGGACCAGTTTCCACAACCCGTACAAAAAGGAAAGGCAGCAGGGCCCTGAGTGCCTTGATGAGGTGAACAGAGTGTAGCTCTTCAGACTGGCTCAAAGCAGTAGAGCCATCAGCTGATCGCAATGCCAGGGCCTGCAGCAAGAGTTTGACGGAAAACCCTCGCATAAGCAACAGATTCCTCGGACACTCACTTGGACACATTCTCTCTAGCTCATGAACAGCAACTTGTTAAAGCTACAATCCTTACCAGCAAGGTCAGCTGAACAGCCAGCCCTGCCACTGTTACACCCTAGGCGATAAAATATTCAAATGAAGCACAATGTCATTAGTTCAAATTTTAAGAGAAACAAAATTTGTTCAAATAAACCAGTTTGAATTATACCAAACCATTTCATATGCTGATATTCCAGTTGCAATAATCCGACAACTAGAATTAACCGAGTTCAAATTATTGAGGTTTCATGGCACTTTATCTAGCAAGCACAGTGTCCTGTCTTAGCGAAGGATTTCTGTTAAAATTGATACGCTCAGGTACAAAAAGATGTTTTTTAGAAGCTGGTAATGTATAAGCAAAGGTAATAAACAAAAACTGTGGCTGATTCCTCTGTCATACAAATCGGTAAAACGCGAAAGTGAAATGTGCAGCGAAATCCGCAGTGAAACTAGCATGATTTGCGGGTTGGCGGCTGTCTTGTGGGTGTGCTTGGCGATGTCCTGCTGGCGGGTCACTTCGGCAAGGTGCGACCACTTCGGTCCTGCTCCGTAGCGTGTACGACAGACGTTTGTGTTGCGACGAGCTCAGCTTGTGGAACGCGAGAGGCAGAGTTCGTAGCTTGGACCATGAACGCACGAACGCGTTCCGCTTCCCGCTGGCGTTTTTCTCCGCACCAAATCGGTCACATTCGCGGCATTGCAGCGAACGACACTGCTTACGCTGCCCAATCGAGGCGCCAACTGTCGCGGCTCATTAGCATCATGATGCACTACTTTGCTTCACCTTTCCTAGACGGCAGCACCATCTGCGTCAATGAAACTTTTTTTGCCATTTCTCCTGTGCTTGTTGTACTGGCATCATTTCCGTGACGGATATGACGTCAGTGAAATCTTGGTGTATCCTAGCATAAAACACTTTCGTATTAAAGAGCACTTTAAAAAACCTAATTGTTTTCAGACTGCACATGCATGTGCACAAAAAAAGATCAGCTGCCAAAAAACACATAAAACGCAAACAAATTATATAAAGCGATACTGACACCAAAAGCTAACAGAAAAGACACATACAGACGGCATGCCATTAGTCAATATTTAATGATTATTTGGCAAGAAGGGTGCCCCCCAGTATTGTAAAATGGACATCCCCATTTCATTCAATTCTTTGGAATGCAAAAGCATGGCCCATTCTCCCTCTCAGAGTGGCTAAGCAGTTCGATTCCATTCCGCTAATTCTTCAATGTAAAAAAAAAAAAAGTTCCCGATAGCTGCAATGAGTTACCAACAAACTTACTCAAATATTTTGGACAATGGGTGCTGCCCTTTTACAACAACTAAATCTTGCATGCAGCAAGCGCTCCATTTGAATACTAACTTCAGAACCTCTGAAAATCCATGGGGTTTTTGTGCCATTAGTTGTTTGCAAAAAAAAGCTGCTGCCTAATTGCTTTAATCTCTCTAGAACGTGGGAGAACCTTCGAAACATAGCATTGAGATAACTTTCTGATAACGAAATAACAACAATCGTGATAACAACACATAAATGTTCGAGCAACTATTCAGGGAATAAATGTCATTTCCCAAAGAGACTGGACATGCACAACAGAAAGCTGACGTTACCAAGCGAATAATCTCATGCAAAAATACCTCATGTGGCTAGCAACAGACGACAAAAATATAACCACCCCTTCAATTCACCAAGGGGCAGTATTGTCTCCATTTACAACATGCACAGTCAGTAAAACGCTTGTCTATAGCGCTCGAGCAGCGTGCTCCGGACTGCGAAGGCGACATCCAGTGGAAGCACCTGGTTTGAGACTGGTAGAATGTGAGCATACACGGCCCGTATCAGCACGATGGCTGTTCCCTTCTGGCAGAGCCCGCCGCACCTTCTTTCACCATGAGAAGCGCTTCCTGCAGTGCCAGGCTGGGAAGCAAAAGCCGAGATTACTCGCCTTTGCGAGCGCTGCGCAAGTTTCCCGTCTGTGTTAGCTTTGGCGCACAGCTGTTCATTGCGTCATCGTTCTGCTGATACGCTGCATGGGTATCGCACGGGATCTGCTATAAGTGGCATGCAGAAAGTGAATTAAAATAAACAGGCGATTCTGCAAGGTTCTTTTATGCTGTCGCTTTCTGTGAAGGGTTCGGCCATTGAATGTATGCCTCATTAGTGGAACCGCATCACACATGTAGGTGCCGTTTAGCAACTAAAGCCACCGGGCAGTCATACAGACTGTTTCGCTGTGTGCAAGCTTATATTATTTTTATAATGTCCTTTCTGCTGCCAAATTTTGGGCATTTGTATCATTGACATAATGAACAGCTGTGCACCAAAGCTAACACAGACGGAAAACTCGCGTAGCACGTGCCAAGGCGGGTAATTTCTGCTTTTGTTTCCCGGCCTGGCACTGCAGGAAGCGCTTCTCATGGCCAAAGAAGGCGCGGAGGCCAATACAACAGGCACAGCAAGAAGGGACACATCCATTGCGCTCATACGGGTGGCGCATACTCACATTCTACTGGTCTTGCACAAGGCGCTTTCACTAGATGTCTCCCGTGCAGTCCAGAGCACGCCGCTCGAGCGTTACAGACAAACGTTCTACTGACTGTACATGGGCAGCATGTGGTTTTGATGGTTTGCCTTTGCGCGATGCTTGAGGCAGCCATGCTGCTCCCTGCTTGCTTAGTTTTCCTGCACAGCTTGCAGCATGCTGTCTGGCTAACTACTTCGTACATCTTCACATTAGCCCATTAGTCTGCTGTTGCTCACTCAATGCTACATGTACAGTCCCTGTCAAAATTTTGTGGGCCACGGCGACTGTGGCTGGAGCAGGCGCGCGGCCAAGCAGGGGCGCTACGCTTGCCGCTGTCGGCTGGTTGCGGGGCTAAAGAAAGCGAGGGGAAATTTTGCTCTTGCTTTTGTAGTGTGTCCGGAGCGACAAGTACTGCACAAAGTGCCTGTGCTGAAGCGAAGTGCGCCTTCTCTGAGAAACCGACCCCGCTGCACTTATCGCACCAGCCCTACTACGAAAGGAAGCGCGATAGTTTTCCTCGCTCTCTTTAGCCGCGTAACCAGCCGACAGCAGCAACGCAGCGCCCCTGCTCGGCCGCCCGCCTGCTCCGGCCACGGTCGCCCTGGCCCACACAATTTTGACAAAGACTGTACCTTCTGCACATCTACATGCACTGCTGCAGGAAAAGGAAATCATAAACGCCAAGTACAAATGCTACAATTCTAACGTGAGGGACAATAGACATTTTCAAGTATTTTATTATTGCTGTATCTGGATGCTTTCCAATTCAGCTAGTCAAACCCCACAAATAACGAAACCCCCGAGAAAAGCAAAAAATTCGCTTTTGACGGAATTTCGTTACTGCGAGAATGAAATAAAAATGACAACAAAATCGCCCGCAAACCGAAAATTTATTTCTGAAAGTTGGATATAACACTTTGCGAGCTTTACCTTGCAGCAACTCCACAGCTCAGCTCTCACACTACTAGGGGTGGTTCATTGCTACGCATTGTGCCGGCAGCCCAAGAAGGACTGAATAATGTCAAATGCATCCAAAACATCCCGTGGGTTCGCCTTCTCTGGACGTTTTTCTCCTTGATCCTCAGCATCGAGTATGTCCGAGCATGCAAGCTTCTTCTGTTGACAAACTTTGCCAGACAGTGGCACCTCATTGTTCCAATGCTGTTCACATAACTAATTGAGCACCGATTTATTGAGTCCAGAAAGGCCACAGCCGTCAGTTTTGTTTTGCGCACGTGTACCATTAAAGAGCGGCGTCCTTGCTTTTCAAAATGGCAGAGCAAGCTGCAGGCGGTTCCAAATGTTCCAAAGCTTGTCGGCACTATCCTCCCTTCCTCCACTTGGGCCACTGACTTGGGCAAGGATGGCTGCCTTACCTCGTAGCTATAAAAACTTCCGCTTTTAGGCTGGCGGAGGCATCTTATTGAGAGCAAACGTGCCGATCGCCGTGCACAAAACGAATGCATGCACGCTGTTTAGTGGTAGCCCTAGGCTAGCATAGCAAAGCCTTGCCGTGAGTCACCATGTGTCACCCCTTGGTGGTATCACTGCGAGGCTGCCGCCAAGCCGCCTACTGCCTGCTGCACTTTTTTTTTTTGTAAACAAATATGGCGGCGGCCATGTGAGAGCACTGTGCCAGAAGTTTACGCACCTCCAGTCCGAAATAAAAAAAATGCATTTCAGCACTTTTTGGACACTGTTAGCCTCAAATGGGTAGATAAAATGCTGACCGGACTTGCGGTGAATTTCTTTAATGCAGGATTGTTTTCTAAAAAGATTTCGTTGTCGCGAGATACGAACACATGGGCTTCTTTGGACGTTCGCCAGGGATCTGAAAATATTTCATTGCCACAGGAATTTCATACTCGTGGGATTTCCAGGGGTGAGACAGCTGAATCAGATTTGGGAGCAGTTTTTGGAGCAGCCAAATCTCGATTTTGGAGCAGACAAACCTTCATTTGGAGCACAAGAATGACATTTATTATGTCCCCTTAGGAGCCTAAAAAATCAAATTTTTGGCAACTCGGGAAGGAAAAGTGCACTTTTTAATCAGGTTTGAATGTACATAACACTGAAACAGCCTTTCAATAAAGTTTTTTCTACCAGAGTATCACAGGGTACGAGCTGCACTACCTTTTTACAAACCATGTTTAAATTCATTAGCTTGGATAATGTGGAGCGCCGATTAAAATATCGAATTGAAAAACTAAGCCATCGTAAGGCATTTTTATTCTCATGCGAATGCCAAAATTAATATTTTTTAATTCCAGACTCGGCTTTATGCACAACTGTAGAGCCACGGCAAAAGTTGCGCAAAACGAGGCGACAGTCGTCGCACCCCTCCAGCCCTTCCATTTCAATCCCCAAGGTACACGTTCACTACGATTGTAATTTGAGTAACGTTGGTATGTTTAGCCGTTAAATTTGGCATTAAATTTCACTTCAGATAGATGAACCATGATTACTACCGTGCAATAATAGCCCGTCCCGCTATCGGACACTGCTTGAAGATTTTGCGGCGATGTAGCCTGCGCCGCCCCATCTGCAGTGTCGATCGTCCCATTCCCGCCGCTCGCAAGCTTGCTATCAAAGGCAGGAATAACTCGGCGTTTTATAACACCGCAATGAGTCCGAAATTTCACTCCAAGCGCGCACCGTGCCTCACACTCCAGGCCAAAACACGGCGAATTCGCGGGCACCACCTTGTTTTTGATGAACTCCCGTCTTTCTAGTCGCGCAACTTCCCGCAACAGATCAAACAACTAAATGTAAATCCAGCCACCCCATAACCAAAACTACGGTAGAAGTCGGTGAAGAGCACTCAGCCTGCACCACAAGCAACAGCTTCGCCCGGTGGTCATGTTTTCTCATCTTCACCACACCAAGATGGCGGTGCCCAGTAATGTCGTTCTGGAGATACGGTGCTCCTAATTGCCATTTATTCATCAACTTTCACAAGTAGTTTGCCGCTTCAGTACACATAACTATTTTTCCTCAGGACTTTGGAATGTTTTATATGGGAAAAAAAACTTTAAAAACTCACAGAATATAACATGTGCAACCTGACATTGCGACTTTCGAAAAAACTATCTTGGGGACAATTTTATGCGGGTTTTTATTGAATGATCAATCAATTAAACCTTTAAAAACAGCGTCACCTTGGAGATGCGGGAAAAGTATGCCGTCAGTAGGCATTTTTCCCCACTAAAACTGACGGGAGCGTTAAAATCCTTGGCTCTCAGACCATTTTGGAGCAGGTTGGCGCAATTTTTGCAGTTTTCAAGCTTTTGGAGCAGCCTGGCACAGGAAAACAAATTTGTATCAAAACTGCGCAATATGCGAAGCTGTCTCACCTCTGGATTTCGTAATCGCGGGGTTTGACTGTATAATCACTCCACCAAAGTGACATCCAGCTGTGTTATCGTGTGAATGCCATGCCTGGCACTAGTACTTCGTTTTCTCCAATATTTTTAGAATGGCAAATCTAAAAAAATTAGCTATCCTCAATGCAACTCAACTGTACCTAAATAGGAACCTAAATAGAGAAATTCCTTTATAAAAACAAATACTAAAAAAAAAAAAGAACCGTTCAGCGCTGGGCTTGAACTTCGGCCCTTTGGATCACGAAACAAGGACGTAACGTCTACACCATTATGTCAGACATTCCACATGGCGCCAGCACAGCCTTGAAAATACAAACACTGTCAAACGGCCCTCCAGCTGTGGCTGCAGCAGACAGCTGAAGCACCCTCGGATGGCACTCCACACACTGCATTTTATGACTCAAAAATTACAAATATTAAAACCCTTTGCAGACTGGAACTTTTACCTGCTTTCCGGCCGTTTCGATCTAAACTATATTGCCGGTTTTTGGCGTCGCAAAGAAAAACACGAACTGTGCAAAAAAAACTCACAGGATATTTTTTTTGTTTCCTGAATTCTGCTTGCAACTCTTTTACCGATATTTGAGCAGCGTCTGAAACTGCTCGAAGCATTCTCTTGGACGCAGGCCAGGGCTGTTACTGCAGGATTTGCAGAGAAGCACAGTTCCCCTCCTGCCTCCTTTTGTTTTTCTGTCACTACAAACAGCACAGTCCTTGCTGCTTCGGCCTGGGAGCTTGTAGATGAAATGGCGCGTCCCATCTAGCCTTTCCTCGCACTCCATACAGGCAGATGGGCCCCGATTTTTAACTCGAGCCCTCATGTCACCCACCAGCTGTTGGATGAGGTTGCGGCGGTACTGCAGGTTTCGCTGCTCTTTCTTGCCATAATGCCACAGCTGTGTGCACCTCCAACTAAAACTATTGACAATTTGGAAACCTTTAAATGCTAGGAAAGAAGCTTTTGCCATCATTTTCATTGTCATTCGACAAAATGCGCAGCTCACAAAGTAATGATCCGCACGGTGCTGTCTCCGCCCCCGTCGTGGTCTTCGTCGTTCAATTCTGTTAAATCGTTGTCATCACTAACTGATGGAGGCACGCAATTCTCTTCCTCACTGAAGCCATCATCGCTTTCTCTAAGTGTACCACCGCTGAACGCACACGATGAGAAGGCGGCCATGCCTCTAGCGAACAGCGCGCATGTGAAAATGCTCTGGAATCCAGATGGCCCGTGCTGAACATTGTGCTGCACCCTAGTGCAAAAAGAAGAAAACTTCAAAACAAAGTTGACTTATCCCCAAAGAGATGGCGCATCACACATACAAAGAATGTGGGCGCATCGCAGGGAGAAAAACCACGAAATTTAACCTTGAACACCCAAATCTGGCATACCCCAACAGTGGACAACCACAGCTGTGTTGCGTTTTTGGGCAGGGCCCAACAACGGAACACAAAGGGTTAAGAATACAAATTGCCTTTGCTCAAAGGCAACTTTTATTTTTGTTTTAACCCTTCACCAACCATGAAAGAGAAAAAGTAGCTGGTCATGGCAAACTTCAACAAGGTAGCTAGAGTGCTCCTCATAACGCACTGCACTGCCGCTCGCATTGAACTGTGCATCAGCTAGAATCCTCCCACTAATGCTGGTGCGAGTTTTTAAATTTTTACCAAAGGTGCCTGAATAGCTCATTCTTTAGCACAAATCAAATACATAGTACAAACAATACAAACTGCCAGCGAATCAAATGCAATACAGTCTACGCTCGTTACAGCGGATCCGGCAACAACGGACTTTCGGTTACAACAGACCATTTCTGTTGGTTTGTCTGGTCCCCATGCATTTTAAATGGAGTCCACTCCGCTCATAACGGACCCGGCTAGAGCAGACTATCGGCTACAACAGACTAAATTTTGGGCGAAAATTGTTTCGACTGAATGTTTATAGCGGACTTCCGCGAGGCTGGCTTCCGATGTGTTTTTACTTTGTTTATTTTGGCAAGAAAACTGTTATGTCTGGCAACATTGCTGGCAGCCGGGTCGTTGGCGCAGCCAAGCCAAGCCAGTTCTAGTGGCTTTTATTTGTGTGTGCGACCAGCGGCATGAGCGGCAGGGTAGCTGATTTCACTGTCCGATAAATTAAGCGTAATTAACGCTGTCGAACATGGGGAAAAACAGGCCGATATCGCCAAAAGTACAGGCCTGTCTAAGCAGACGGTCCGCTCTACCGTCAAGAACAAGGCCAGTGCCGATAAACGCGACTCCGGTGAGATTGAAAAAAGTGGCGCACTCGGAGGCGAGTCTGCCCTCGTCAGTTTTTTTTTTTGTAATAAAAAACTCGGGTTAAGTGAAGTTCGGCTTTTATTATTCCCACGCATGCATCGTTCCCGTTCCGTTTGGTGAAAAAGGTAAGAAATGCCTCAAGCATTTCTTGAGGCAAACCTCAATGGGGGTTGTTCCCCATCCATTGTGTGCAATCTGCCGGTAACCGTGCACAGTCCAACTGGTCTAACTTTCGATTTTACAGCTGTCCGTCATCAGATTATTTCATTACAGCTGTTTCAATGACCAGACTAAAATCGCTCAAAATCTGGAAGCTGCCTTGAGGGAACGTCAGGCAGCGATCCGATTTGTTTGACGAATGGTTTCGGGAAAACCTGCCTCGTCGTGAGGGGATTTAAAAGAGCCTAGCTAATGCTGATGGCCACGACTGATGTTTTATAACTGGTAAATAAGTGCGCCTAGTTATATTCTTGCTTTATTTGCTCGGCTCATCATGCGTCTTTACACGCTTGACCACAAGCGCTAGGCCTTTTCCAGGTGCCGGTTCTAAGCTTTGGAAACTGTGTTTACGCGATTCTTTGCCCTCGCGCGAACACTGTGCAGAGGTGCTGCAGGCGTGTAGAAAGAACAAAGTTGTACTATGCATATGCTCAAAGTACCCACTTTAGGACTCATACTCACCTCACCCCCCCCTACCGTCGGATACTGCATACTTCGGCTACAGCGGACGTTTTTTTCCGGATTCAGAGGGTCCGTTGTAACGGGCGTAGACTGTATTTTCAAATACGAACATTCACGCAGCTCCCAAACACAGATACGAGATAAAAAAAAAGGTAATTGGGGTACACAGGACTTTGCACACTTCTGTGTTCTTGTACTAGAGTTTGCTAAAAGATAACTTGTACCAAAAAAATATAATTTTTTTCTGGCTAGGCTTTGCTTCCTTTATGTCAAGCACAAGTACGTGAATCTTGACAACTAGTGCACACGCGCATTTGTGTGCACCATTTGTCAAGATGCATCAATTACAACTAGGCTGGCTTACCTTACTGACAACTAGGCCGGCTCGCAGCTATGCTTTAAGTACATGAAACACAGGATATGCACAAACTACCCTTCCCCAAAATTAGCTTTCTATATTTGCTGAAAACTAAATCACTTGGGAGCTCACAGGCACACTGAACCGAATTTGTCTGCCTTCCAAAGCATCCACCCGTCCCCGTCACCTTGGTGTGGTCGTCCAGCAGTTTCATTAGTGTGGACAGGAGGGCGTCCTCCAGGCGGCCTATCTCCAGCGCCCACGCCGCGACCGACGGCAGTAGCACAGTCTGCGCCAGCTCGGCCATGCTTGCTCGGGCATCAGTCACCACCAGCAGTGCCAGGTCAACCGCCTGCAATGACTCCGCTTCACTGCTCTGCCACCGCACCCCAGCCAGCACGACACAAGAGGGACACAACATCAGACGGCCACACTGGAGACAGGCAGGCTAAAGGATTTCCACCAAGACTCAACTGATCAAGTTTGGTCAAGTTGTTTACAGCACTAAAACAGAATGAAGGACGAAGGGTGTTGACACGAACAAGCACTACTTCCAAGTATGAACAGTGGCAGAACCACTTTTGACTAAACAAAATTCCTCACTTGTACCGTGCTTACAATACATAAACGAGTACTCTGCTCGATTTTCTTCTCATTTTGGTATGCCTGCTGCTTAAAAGTTTTAAGAAGTCACACACATTGCCTCTGCGAAGGCAAGTTTGACATTCACCTCAATGCAGCCGTACGGCTACACAGGAAAGCTATACAGCTTTCTCAGAAACTTCGCAGTTGAAGAAAAATTCGTCCTGGTCCAGGATTCAAACCCGGGACCACCGCTTAACCGGAGAAGTTGCTCTACCAACTCTAGCAGTTTGTAGCACGAGAGCGAATTGATCAACAACTCGAAGTGATGGACAAGTGTTAATCGACCAGATTTAGCGGAAATTCTCAAGGTGGAGTAAGTTTCTGCGAAGGCAAGTTTGAGATCCAGCTCACTGCAGTCGTACGGCTACAAAGAAAAGTAATACAGTTAAACCTCGATGTAACGAACTTCAATGTAACGAACCACGGAATTTTTCGTAACTTCAAGTGTACGCACACCATGTATTTTCACCCTCTGTGTAACGAAGTTCCGTTTGCCGGAATTTCAATGTAACGAAGTTTCATGGAGAACTGGAGACCATGGAGACCACCCGCACGAAGACCAGCCGCGGAGACCACCCGCGCGATGTGGGTAGCTCCAGCGACCGCTTTTAACCGCCCGCTGAAACGCAACTCGAGGGGCAAATGAGAGGGGCACGCGAGAAAAAAAAAAGCGGATAACGTGGGCGAAATTTTCACAGTAAAACGTCATGCGCGCCGCTTACAAAAGCGCCCATCAAACATCCTCCGCGGTGATAAGCCTAATCACCTCTTGCAGGGCCACCGCCGCCGCATGCCGCCGCTTTGCCCTTCATTCGAGTTCGCTCATGCTTGTTGGGTTTCATCGTTCCAGCAAGCATTTGTGAATCTTTATGTGCCTTGCGCGCGCGTTTTTTTCACACCCGCGTCCGCAATTGCGCGCCGGCGGCGGCTTCTGCGCAAGGAAGTGACTCGCGCTGCACGCGGCAGTGGGAGGAGCCTGACCAGTTTCGCCAATGGAGAGGCGCGCACCATTAGGCGGGAGCTTCGAAGCGCTCGGGGATGCCGAGGATATTTGATCGGCGCTTTCGTAAAGTGGGATTCACACGACGGAGGAGGAGACGTGCGGAGGCGGACGGATATGTGACGTCAACAGCACGTGACCGGATTGCCCGGCTTGGCGGCGCATCCACACGTGCGGAGCTACGCGGAGTGACTAGCAGACGACAGCGCGGAGGAAGCGAGGGGATTCTCGGCGAGGCACCCTGCGGGACCGTTTTTTTTTTTTTTTCCTTGCTTTCGTTCGCCCATTGCGCCCCCAAACGCCAAGGTGCTCTCCTCCCTGTTTTCCCAACAACAGCACCTACAGTAATAGCGATATTCCAAGCGGTGCCCGCCCCTGTCACTTCACCACGTGTCGACCACACCACGTCGAAAAAGCCGCCCTTCCACCCGCTTCGACATAAAACCACGTGACCGCAATGACCACGCGCTGCCAGACTGAGTGCCTGCCTATTCGCGAAAAACAGGTTCCATTCCCTGCGGAGGGAAGCCGCCGCCGCCAAGCGAAAACATGCGGAGGCATTTTCTTTCCCGGAGCATTTGCGGGCAATCCCCACCGAGGGGCGGAGCCTAAAACTGCTCACGTGAGCGTGTCCCGCGGCCCAGAAAGAGAGGGTTTCTCCTTCGAGTGAATCCCGCTTAAGCGACGCGTACACTTTTTACAGTGAAAATTTCGCCCATGTTATCCGCTTTTTTTTCTCGCAAGCCCCTCTCGTTTGCCCCTCGAGTTGTGTTTCAGCGAGCGGAAGCGGTCGCTGGAGCTACTCACAGCGTGCGGGTTGTCTCCGCGGTTGCGTCAGCACGCCAGTGGCTGACGGGACGCATTTTTGCGGGGAGGAAACGCTCCATGCGGTTCACGCTGATGCCCGCGCAGACGATTAAGCTCCGATAGAAACAGAAAGAGTACGCCAGCCGTGTATGCGCGCCACGTTTTCTTTTACAGGAAACGCTTCACGGGATGAACACTTTATTAAAACCGCAAATTTCAATGCAGCGAAATTTCAATTTAACGAAGTAAATTACGAATTTTACCGACTTCGTTACATCGAGGTTTAACTGTACAGCTTTCCCAAAAACTTCGCAGTTGAAGAAAAAGTCCTGGTCCAGGATTCGAACCCGTTAACCAAAGCAGTCGCTCTACCAACTGCTCGTGTGTACCCTGTGCAAAGTGGCATTGATGTTTTTATCAATTTTTTTTTCTTTTTGGTGCTTTTTTTTTGTTTTGATAATTTTTTAAATAAAATTTCTAATAAACCTGTTGTTTAAAATTATTACTGTTGGAAAGCCCTATTTTTTCTCTATCATTTCGTATCTTACACTTCAGCAGCAATCATTTTTTGTGGCAAGAAAAAAATATTTCCAGGAACAGCCAAAAACAACACATTTTCCGCGATCACGAACGTGTTAAATGCGTATCATGGCCGCCCGTATTCCTGAAGTACCGCCTTTAGCGGTTCGGCGACCGGACTGCTGCGAATGAGAGTTGAAAAGATTATTTGTCCGGTCGTAAAGAACGTCATGGCTCCCAAACATGCGAAGTAGCTTCCATTTTTGCACAAAAACTTGTGGGAAATCGAGGCCTGTAAAAAAATGCTGTTCGATATTCGATTCGATATTTGGTATTTCTTTCTAATTTTATTTAATATTCGTTTAGAAAACTACTATTCGGTATTTGCACGCCACTACTAAACTGTTTTCGAATCTAGCGACTGCTTCAGCTACACATGACTGAAACAGCTAAGCACAAAAAGCCCCACGAGTCAACATGACTGCAGCCCGCTCAGATATCGTGAGCAGGCTGGTGAACGACAAACAACAAAAGTGCATAGCATAGTGAATACAGTTGAATCCCGCTACAACGAAATTGACGGGACGTGCGAAAAATTTCGTTGAAGCGAAAATTCGTTGAGGCAAAATCTGCCCCAACACACCACGAAAAGGCCAGAAAAATAGCCCCGTGCGTTTCCGCAACATTGGCAGCATAATACAATGTTTAGAAAACGGAGTGACGCGCAATAACTCATGTTTATTCGGATAACAAACATACCAATGGTTATCTGTTTTTTCACCACCCAAAGAACGCGTTACGGAGGGGGGTGAAGATATGCAGGCGCAAAACGTATCGCTGTACAACAAGGCGTGCCCACCGAACTGATTACTTGCAGATAGCTGCTAGGCCGTGGGAAGCCCCCCTCTCGCTTGTGGCAGGAGCAGTGCCGTTATCTCATCCTCTGACAGGGCACGGCAGCTACTGACCTTGGCAGGCAAGACGCGCGCGCTTGCATTTAACATGACCGCGCGCTCGCGACTAAGATAGGATGACTAGGCTTCAAGACCAAACGCGCAAACATGATTTTCGCTCTTGGCTATGAAGAATGGTAGAAGGAAAACGGCAAGGACAGCTGCTCACAACGCATACATGACGGCACCGCGCCAGCAGCGGAGCACATTCATGCAATTTCAACTGGATACGGATTGGCTGTAGCTCTGGGGCTCCGCCTTGGCGAAGCGGGCCTGCGCCTCGTGTAAAGACGGCCAGCCACATCGTTATCACCATCAAGCAATGGCGTGCGCCTATGAGTTATTTTTTGTTTTGTTTTCGGTGGCAGTGTGGTCGCAACGCGCATTTTCGGTGAAACTAAGCGTCCTGAATGTATAAAAAGCTACAGATAGCTGGCGCTATGCTTATTTTATTGTAAAATAATTGTTCAAACCCAGCCCAAATCATCGAAAATTTCGTTGAAGCGAAAGCAAGCCTGACAAATGGTTCGTTGTGGTGAGGACTTCGTTGCATTGACTTCTATGGCTAGCTGACGGGGAATTGGAAATATTTCGTTGAAGCGGAAATTTCGTTGAAGCGGCGTTCGTTGTAGCGGGGTTCGACTGTATTGCGAAGGCTCACCTGTGAAAACTTGTCCTCGTCATCTACATAGGCAAGCAGCACTGCCAAGCTACGAGCAGCACTTTCCCGAACCGCATCTTCCTTCTCTTCCCTCAACATTTGCTGCAACATGGACAGGAGCAGGGAGCTCCGAATCTCGGACTGAAACGTAAAAACAATATTCACAATGACTTAACAAAGAGAAAAATGCATTTCATCCGTTAAAAGCTCCAATAGAACAGGTCGGTGGCGTGTGTAACCCAACCAAGACTTCAGTCTTCACTCCACCAGAAGTCAGCTGGCCTCGTGTTCTCTTTCATTTCTTGTAGCAACCTTCACCAGCATGTGTGCACCCTCTATTTTCGCAACTGAAGGAAACCTCACCGTGAAGGTGTGCAGTCGATACCAGTAAAGCGTCGGAAGGAAACTATCTTGTGTCATAGCGCAAAACACGAGAAAAAAAAAAGAAAAAAGATACGACGCAGGTGCCTTTAATGACTGATATTTGCAGAAAAAAGTGCAGCTTATATGTGAAATGCATCCCAATTCATGCAGGCACTCCGTATACATGCACCCCTGTGTAACTATTAAATCTCATCTCAAGACATGCTATTGTATTCGTTTGCTGGGCAACACATGTCCCTCAATTCGAACATCCACAGAGCCTCAAAAATGTGTCGGTAAGCCTCACCCCTACATCTCAATGTATACCATAGATGGTAGTCGCACCTGCTGCAACGCAATGCAAGCTTACCGCCATGAGCGCAACAAACAATGCTCTTCGGGACCTGTGTACTTCCTCCTCTATGACACCACACCCTTGCTGACAGGAACAAAAGTTTTAGGCTGACGAGCTGACCCTCTTCAGAACTACTTGTGCCATCAATCTTTCCGTAGACAACCACGCAATATCTCAAGTTTGTTTCGGGCCATGAGCTTGAGATCACACTTGACACCACAACACCGAAGCATTCTCAAATGATGCAGAACAGCGTGCTCTCTAGCGCCTATGACTACCTGCTGGAACATTGTGTGGGCCTGGGCACTTATTTGCACAAGGATGTGTTCAGAGACACAAGCAATTGTAGGCACATGTGAAAAGCAACTTTAGAGCGAAAGCTCTACTACTCCAGGTACAAACCCACAAAAAAATGCCTCATTCCTCGTAGCGTCAACCTGACCTTCAAGCTCAGCCACGGTCAAGGCAGCACCTCTTGGAGTTGCGGAGCGAAAGCGTCTACCTAATTGCTCGCTCATTCCAAGGAGAGGGTTGCGGAGAGGAAGCACACGTAAACATATAAGTACCGATGTGTACTGCTGTTGGTACTGCACGCACTATGCTTGGTTTAGCTGCACAGGACTGCGGAGCTTGGGGTAGTCTCAGACGACACTGGCCGATTGACGCAAGCCAAATATGGTCTTACGTGACCATATTTGTCGAGCGAGCACTATGTTTCACGAAACAATTATTTTCTCCCTGAACAAAAACAAGCCAGGTTCAAATACGGTCAAAAATAAACCAGACCCACAAAACGGCTTGCCATGGTATGGTGGCACCATCTAGGTTCACTAACGGTAAACCAGGCTTCCCAATCGGCTGCAGAGCAATCGGTTCCTGTGATGTCATTGCAGACAACGAAAACATAAGATTTAGCGAAAAAATCAAAATTTTAACTTAAATTGATTAATTTCTCAGTGAATAAAACAATGTTCGCATCCGGACAAGCGCTGGGGACACTATAAAACACAAAATCTTTCGAATAAAACCACACCGTTTGCATCCGGACAAGCGCTGGGGACACTATAAAACACGAAATCTTCCATATAAAACCAACTTGTATTTTGTCTTCATGGCTCCTTTAATATCTAGGTTATATGTTTGAAGCTTGTGGTAAAATTGGTATCATTGTTATCACGACAAAGCAGTCTTTTTAATGAACCACACACGTATTTTGTTTTCATGTCCCCTGTAAGTTTTTCAATGAAGAAACCACAATGCACGTGTTTTAATACGTTGCAGGTTATTTTGTGTAGGCTCATGTAGATGTAAAAAACAGCAAAAGACTTGTACACCATTGCCACAGTAACCCTAAGCTAAAGAGGTGGGCTTGTGGGCAGTCGTGAGCAAGCTGACCACTTCACCGGCCCATAATGGTGCACGCATGCAGGGCAACAGCCGGGCACAGTCATATACAGCAACACAGTCTGCAATGTGAGCATCCGACAGATTTGTGTGACCCTCACATGCACGCACCACAAAATGTACCACTTGAGGTTTATTGCAATCTTCTGTGTCGTTAAAACCCTGATTAAATATATGCAGAGTATGTATACCTGCACCCCCCCAGCAAAAACAAAATACAAGCACTGAAACCGGCATGTACACAACTATGCAATGCCTGCTGTACTCACAGCCACCTGTGGTGCCAAGTATCCACACGACTCTGCGACCAGAAGTCTTCTCTCCAAGTACTTGTGGTTTATCTGGGAACAGTTTGAACAACATTACTGCGGTGGCATTGCAAAACCATACCAGGGCACAGTGCTCCAATGCACGACACTGAGGGCAAAGCTGGCAAATCCCTGATAGCCAAGCCTACATGAGAGGTTAAACAGTCGTGAACAGGTTGCGCAAATCTCAGTAGGTCTGTAGCCCGAATGGCAACACTTATGATGTTAATGTTATCAGTTGCTATTCTGGTAAGTAGGCAGTATCTTAATGTCGTTTAAGGTTTAAATTGAAGCATACAATGCAATTCATACCTGCCTGTTATTCAAAATACAAGCTCGTCTCAGCTGTTTGTTTACATAGCAAGCACCTCCAATGTTCTGAGACTTCCTTTGCTCTGAAAGTCTTTCTTCTCAAAACTGAAGCAGTCTTGCTTCTGAAACTCAATGTTATCTTGGATAAAATCCCTTTTCTGGAATCATTTTCCCCAAAAGGAGTGTTTTTTTTTTCTTCAAGATTAACATTGAGCATCGTGTTTAAGACCATGTGCCAGTTTTTGGATTTTATTTTTCTAACATTTAAAGACTCACGTAGCTGACTGCAGTAAAAAAAAAAGTTTTCAATAGAACATTATTGTTTATTCTCACTAAACTCACTTTAGTTAACACTGCATTCCAGCTTTAACATCAGAACGTCGTGGACCATATATTTGAATAAGTTATATATAAAGTGAGAAAAATATGTGAAATGATCACCTAGAGGCAAGAACGTAATGCAAGGCAAAATGCAACTGCATCTATCAGGCAGTGTATGACCAATGTCTACTGCACGACATAAGGTAACTGGTGACTGGCAAGCCCTTCTGTTGAAATAACAGGAGGACTGAATAGGGACGTCAAGTACTGCATGCCACTCCCCCAGCTGCACTTTAAAAAATAAACTGAAGGCCTTGATCTGCCCTGGCTGCTGAAATGGACACTAAAGGCAGAGTAACATTTTGGTTTGAACTGAAAGAAAGTTTGCAGCTTTCTTAGCTCTTTAGCAAATTTCACTCGATGACAGATGGTGCTGTCTTTGTTTACAGCTGCTACCACTGGGGAAAAGGTGTGGAAAGTGTGGAAGCGAAGCTGGCAGTGAGCTTGTGGTCACCACTTCTGCCAGTATTCTTCCATTTTTACGGATGTTTGTCTTCCATATGCATGCTGGCAGTAAGAACAGACTCACTTCCACCTTCGTGTTCCCCAAAACCAAAGTGAAACACTAAATGAACCAAAGTAGTGAGGCTGGCTGTTTGGTAATGTTTAGTAAGCTAAAGCCTGTGTCTCTTTGATCTAATGTCTACAATTTGGGAAGACCTACATGTTGTGATAAGCCTGTATTTTGTTGACGATTGTAAGCACTACCTCACCTGTTTCTTTTTCCCTCTAATTATAACTGCAATGGATTATTCTGCCTTTTTCATCTTTTTAACAGCAGCTCCTGAATATTGCGTTGCTAATTTTTTTGTTTTATATGCAGATATCTTTTACACCACAATGCATCATAGCCCAGTAATCAAGCATATTATACAGAAATTGTAGCACAAGCCCCACACACTTGTGCTTGAGGCGTTCTTACTCCTCTAGCTGAAAACCCATAAGCTCCATTTCTCTGGAACTAATACTCTTTCCCCTAGAAGGCCTCTTGTTCCAACGTACGCTTAGGTTAGTTCAAAAATTAGAAAAACAAGCAGTGCACAGCAGATACCATGAATGGGAACTAAGCCCAGGCCGCCACGCAGACTAAAGGGAAGGAAAAAAATCTTTCCCCCCACCTGCTCCCAGCATTGTGGTAGAAGCTCAGCTTCAACCCGTTCATGGCCCAAACATTGGGCCACGGATAGCAAGCCAGCCAGTATGACTCTGCGTTGGGCATCATCGGGGCGCTTGGTCAGGTTGAACAAAAGGTTGAGCAGGGCATCGCGTTCAGCCGCGTCTGGGTGCAGGTTGATTGTGGCCAAAAGCAGGGGAACCAGTTCCTACAATGCACGCACAAGACAGTGAAAAAAATTAATAAATGAACAGACGGTGCAAGTTTCTCATTCAGTTTACTTAGCCTTTGGCTCTGTTCAAGGCAACCGGCCACAAAAAGGAAGCGCCTATGTTTTGCACATGCCGAGAGCTGACAGCAATGAAGTAGGAAAAATATAATTATGAAGATGTATAATATACTCCATGCTTAATTTGTGACACAAATTTCCAGACACTAGAACAGAAACTTGCATGGCACTTTATCAAAGCGCACCACAGTGATTTTTTATAACAATGAAACATGCGATTTACGTAAGAATGAAAGCATGACGAGATGTATGAGTGAGAACGCAAACAAAGAAAGTAATACCGGCCACCTCTTGGTACAAACATATGCTAGCTCTTTGTAATGCAAGATCCGGTCCATACACCAGGGGCGGCATTCTGAGCTTTGCCCATTTTATGTCCGTTTTAGTACAGGATAATACAGGCAGCCGACACGGTCCCACTTCAATTTGACCCCAGGTAAGGTGCACCCCCCCCCCCCCGCAGTCAAGGATCAGGACAAAGAGGGGACCCACCTCCCGTTTGGCCAGCAGCACGTTAGGCACAATGTGGGGAAGACAGCGGGCCAGCATGAGGACCACTTCCTCGCCCGACGAGGCCACCCGTGTCACGTCCTTGGCAAGGCGCGTGTCGGACAGCTCCCGGTGGGGCCGACACACGCCCATCAGGGCCTCCAGGAACACCGGGAGGAGCCGCCTGGCACAGCGGCCACAGTCGCCAGGTGAGCCAACACGCCCCGCCAACCGATGAGCCCACTTCGAGCAGTACGAAATAGTCGCTCCACTAGAATACCCCTCAAGCACTAGGGTGCCACTTAAAACATAAAGCCGGTGTACAAACAAGGTTTTCTCATGCTGCAAAAGAACCTGTGCTCAAATATAATGGGCCTCTGTGATTCACCAGCTACAGGCTGCATGCGCAAGAACAGCTCGGCCAAATGTCGCCATTTTGCGAATGGCACTGAGCCCACTACTAACTATGTACACTGCAAAATTTACCACCACTTCTCTGCACTTATTTTAAATCCCTGCCACGCTTTGCCGCCTTTAAGTCAATGCCACTTTTACACATCACAGAGCACCGGTTCCTGCTACTGGCCAGCTTGGTGTGTGTGTGTGCGTGTGCGTGTGTGTATGTGTGTGTGTGTGTGTGTGTGTGAGTGTGTGTGTGTGTGTGCACGTGTGTGTGCTTGTGCATGCATGCGTGCGTGTGTGTGTGTGTACCACATCTTCCAAAATGCAGACAGGTAGCACACCTTTGCAAAGATCACATTGTCACTCCACTGTTTACATTGTCACATTGTCACTCCACATTGTCACTCCACTACATAAAAAAAGTAGCCTCAACCTCTAAAACTCGCACTTGAAAGATGCGAATTAAGGAGTCTACTGAAGTGTATATAGCAGCCTTTGTAGGTATACTGCATAAAAAGATGTTTATATACCGTTACTAATACCCTCCATAGTAACAAGTGTGAAATTTTAATGGCTATCGCAGAATTTACAACACTGTAGCAAAATAAATTAACACATGCTGTAGTTAACGGCTAGGCCAGGACTATCTAACACTGGTTTCCAATGCTTTTTGGAGTTCCAATAAAAAATAGCCGACATGCACGCAGCTTTAGACAAGATAAGTGAACCTTGTAAAAGTGCATTAGGTCTTTTGATAACTTATTCACTAGTATTCTGTTATGGAAAAGAATTCTTTTGCTTGCAGACCTCATAGCATAAAGTGGGGGTAACTTAAATATTTCTAATCAGCAGGTATTTGAGAAACAAGCCTTCTTTTAAAAATTTGTTCTATGCTTATTGTGAGTCTAGAATGTTCGATAATGACTACCAGAAGGAAATGGCAATTACATTCCTCTGCATGTCAGGCCCTTCAGATAGAAAAAAAAAAAAAAAGGGTAAGTGGGGAAGAAGGGGGGGGGGGGGGGCTAACATCACGCAAGATTTGCTTCAGAGTGAAAAGGCAAAAGAAGGCAATAATTGATAAATGCATTGCCAAATAAAAAAAAGTACTCAGCTTCAACTGTTGCAGCTTGTGCATGGCAAAAAATTGCCCTTTTCACCTAAACTTAGCAATGGGGCTAACTCTTTCGTTACCGTGGGAAATTGACCAATTTTTAGGGGTCTAAGAAAACATTTTTTTTCTGCGGAATATATCGATTAGGCACTAACTGCAGCAACGTAAAATGCAGATGATTTAACGCCCTTTCCAATAACACCAGTTTTTATAATGTTTTCTTATATTATAGTTGTGAAAGTAAATATTAAAATCAAAATTTTTGTTAATCTGTCGAAGAAAATGACAAAAAGGAGTTGTGTATAACAAACCACCAATAATAAAAAAAAATTTCGCATTTACATTTTGTAGGGAAACATTTCAAAAGCATGACCCAGAAAAAAATGTTGACTTCCGCGGAACAGTTGACAGATATAAAAAAACGTGTTAGCATGCGTGGCGCTCGTGCCATGCGGTAAAGCCCAACCTCCAATTCCTAATGCGCAATTTTGGGTGATTTTCTGGAAGAAGTCTGGTGGTTTGACATCAGAGGCCACAATTTGGCCCCACGTGATGTAAAAACATCTTGTCAATGACTTACTTTGCATTTACGGCCAGCACAATTTTCAGACAAGCACGCGATGCGGAAAAATCTGCATGGAGCTAAAAACGAAACCCGGTGGTTGATGCTTGTCGACATTCACTGTCAGTTATCTCTCAAGACATAAACTTTTGGTTTATTATCATCTTTTGACTTGGTACTGTAGCCCTGCTTGCAGGAATGAGGTGTGATGCGCTAGAATCAACCCCAGCAAGCTCTCACTGAGCAGCTGTTGCGCAATGAAAGTTTTCAGCACTGCGAGCCTCCTGCTTTGAGCGCTACCTAACATTTTCGTAAATAAATAATATCAAACCCTCATCCGAATAGACAATTCTACTAAGGAGCAACACTTGACCTCAGAGAAACCCTTGTATAGAAACGAAACTGGCTGGCGAACAGCTGGCGGTGCGCAAGGCCGTTTTGAAGCGCTCTCCTTGTCGGAACTGATATCTGGCGACTGGGTGTTATCTTCTGACTCGCATTGGAAGTTCTTGTCTGCAGAAATCAGGTTAGGGCGGGCTGAAATCATGAGCCGCATGCTTTTGTCAAGGATCAGTAGCGGACGTTGAAGGCGCCATGGCAGATAGTCTCTCTCTCTCACACACATAAGCACCCTGTATTATTTTTGCTTGATAATCAGAATCAGTGCACAAACTGCATCCCGAAATGCCTAATCAAGAAGTTGCACAAGCCACCACACAGCACTGTCCCCATTCAGAGCGCTAGCTTTGTCATATGAACAGGGCCTGCTTATAACAATAACTGGCCCCAGAAATAGTCTGGCTGGTAGAGAAGACAACCAGCCAATGCTAGCAACAATGAAGAAAAAAAAAAAAAATCACCTCCGACTCCTTAAGGCCTCTGGTTCTGCTCGCTGCGGGAGGGCAGCAGAATCTTCCGGCGGCTCGGTCCCGTGTGCATCCTCCAGGTCCCCCCGGTCAGCCTCCTCGAGCGGTAGCTGCGCAGGGCACGGGGATGGGCCCTCCCCGACCGCCGAGTCGCCCTTCTCCTCCGGCCGCTGTCTGCGCTGCATCACCCCCGTGGGGCTCGCGGGTGTGCAGGGCTCCACGGCATCGGACAGCATGTCCGCCCCCTCTGCCAGGGGCAGCTCGGGCTTGAAGGTCAGCTGCGCCTGGGCACTGCACGTCCCAGGTTGGAGAGGGAAGGGGCTGTCGAGGCCTGCCCACCTCCACGGACCTCCACACTAACTACTACACGTGCGACACCTTTCAGCGACATTCCAGCGACTCACAGGAGAATGGCGAGATGCACACGCTGCCCTATTTAAACCACACCAAGACCCCATGGACACGGTGTGCTCCTGTCAAACGCAGGTACCAGTAGCAACTGAGCAACGGCAGCAAGTTTATCCATTTTCTTTGATGGCACTGTTATCTGATATTCAGTGGGTCCCAACTATCATGCCCCAAGGTTTTAAAAAAGAGCAATGACGTTACTCAGAGAAAACTAAGTGCGTAATGTTTCCAGTGAGTGGCACCTAGTAATTTTTTTCGTTAATGAAATTTAATTGGGTAATTGTAATTAATTATCTAACCCGAGAAGTACTGCCCTAATCAACGAAGTGTCAATGAAGCATTTGTAGGCACCCACGAGGGACGTCTAACTGCAGTATTTTCAGAAACGCACTAATTGCGTAGTCATTTTTTCTGATTGATAAAGAAACGCTGCAAAATATGAAAAATACCACGTGATGGCGCTCCCACCCGAATCATAAAGCAGTGCCCTCAAACAGGCTCCCTCTGAGTTAGCCAGAATAGAATAAGGGAAAGAAAGGGGAAATCGCGACCAAGTTTGTGCTTTATCTGCCACATGTGCCCCACAAGACTTGCTGTTGCTCCTCCTCTTTCCATGTGCAGACAAAGCAGCTGCTTTCAATCAGCTCATTTCAGGGCGCTGCTTTGTGCCAGCTAGCTAAGCCAACCAGCAAGCCTTAGAAAACACGCTGCTTCAACACAGGTGCTAGGATTTACTTCAGTTTCAACTTCATTTAAAGTGTTTCACCTTTAACCCGCTTTCATGCATTTGCACCACAGATCAGCTGACAACATGCATGGAGTGGTTTACTTGTGGCTGTAAGCAGTCTGAGAGAAAAAAATGCCCCTAGGGGTGACAAATCAACAGCCATGCCTTGCTTTGGTCCCCAACAGCGCTGTGCTCAAGGTGGGATTTAGGAGCACTTTTGTGCCAGGAAATCCTTTTACAAAAATTTCGCCAGAAATCCCTTAGAAGACAGGCAAGTTTGAAGTGCTTGGTGCAGTAGCGAAAGTTCTCCCCACAAACAATAATCCAAGGTGGTTGCAAATGTGAGCCAACCTTTCCTCAAGTCTTGTATTTGCCATCAAGCCAGCCAAATACTCTTCAATTTTTTTTTTCTTTCAGCTCTCTTACATTTGTGATGAGAGGACAAAATATTAACCTTTCACCAGTAACATTCTCCTCTCACACCCCACGATTGGACAACATTGGTTGGAGAGTCAGGTGGCAAAATGTGTGTGTGTGTGGGGGGGGACACACCCCTGCACAAGACAAGTACAAACTCCTTGCCCACTTGTTCTCCCTCCTTGCCAGCAGCCAGCTGGCAAGGTGCTGCCCATCTTTGGTGTTTGAGTATTTTATCCAATCGCCGACATGAGGAAGAAGTTGCCGAGACTGGTGGAGATGGTTACAGAAAGCTTTTTGAATGATATCTGACAAGCTGAACTTAAAGGTGGTTGTCCTGAGTTATTCTGCCAAATCATAGTTCCGGTGGTGGCAGCAAGGTGACTCCACCAGTACTAGTTTGTTTCTCCTTCAAGCCACAAACACTGATCATATTCACGAAGTTTAATGGCTGTGAATATGCACCGCATGCCCAATTCGTGAAATATCACGGCTGCTAAATTAATAAAGGGTTTTACAGTAGGAAATTGGCTGATAACTTGTTATACTGTAATTTTTTATTACGTAGATACCTTACAGAGACAAAGTTTGGAGCATACTTACAACAGCACCTTGTCAAGCTCCTCTGCTAGTATAAGTTTTTCCTCTCTCTCCTTGTCCAGCTCAGTTGTTATAAGGTTTATATGAGCTTCCTAAGAGGCAAAAGAGACGCACAAAAACAGCTTTGTTTTCTTTGCACTCGTAAAACACAGAACGCGCACTGCGCTTCAAAGAAGTTTGAAGTGGGGGTTCACATGTGGAAGCGACCCACTGTGTCGGAACAGAACAAAAACTGTAACCAAAAAATGGGGGAAAAAAAAAAAAAAAAAAAAAACGATATTTTTCGCCAGAATGAAAACGTAACCAAAACATTATTTATTACTTTTTTCAAGAGCTAAACTGAAAAAAAATTCATTTCGGTCTCGTTCACGTCGAAAGTTCAGGTATTTCAGCATTCACTCTAACTTCCATGCAGGGAGGTGGATGGAACATTGCGCCAGTTCACTGGCATAAAAATTGAAAAATTGCATTTCGCCTCGCTAGCACCCTTCTCTCCTTCGGCAGGCTTGCTACCTACCTGCACACTCTCTCCGTCTGTCTCGATGGTCAGTGCTTAGCTCTCCACATAAGCACTGCACACAGCCAGCTGCGAAGCAGACGTCGCGGCCATGTTGATTTATTTACTTATTTATGTACTTCTTTATTAAGCCTTTGAGGGTCAACTTTTTTCGCCAACGCGAGCCCCCAGGGTCGATTTTTTTATTGCTGGTATAAATTCTTCAGACGAAAAATACTGTCGTAATTTTTCAAGGCAATCATAAAGTGACAAAAAAATCGTTTGTGTTGTTACATATGCGTGCTTTATTCATGAGTACCATAATAAAAATTCTAAGAAAGTTTCGCGGGCGCAAGAAGCAAGAAGTGCCCGGAGGAAGAAACCGAAACCAGCTGCCGCAAGCCAGCACGTGAACTGAGGTGCAAGCGATAGCGGGCACACCACTGCAGAAAGCTCAAAAAAGAAAAGAAGAGCCATCGGCGCAAGGAAAAATTTTCATGTATTTCCGCAGTGCGGCGGCACATGCCAAGTGAGAAAAATGATCGAAAAAGGTGCACTTTTTAAACATACCAGCGATGACGTACATGTACATCATTGACCATTTTGAAGGTATTTGCCCGGGACGTACATGTATTCATTGATTGTAGGGTTTAATGCGCCGACGCAACGCGGGCGATGAGGTGCGCCGTAGTGGAGGGCTACGGATTAATTTTGACCACCTGGGGATCTTTAACGTGCGCCGAAATCTGGTACACACGGGCGTTTTTGCTTTTCGCCTCCATCAGAAAAGCGGCCGCCACGGCCGGGAATCGAACCGCGACCTCATGCTCAGTAGCGCAACGCCTTAGCCACTGAGCCACTGCGGCGGGTGGGACGTACATGTAAGTCATTGACCCTGAAAGGGTTAAGATGCCGACATTCTCGCTAAGGCATTGTTGTGGGGGTGTTATACATGAATAAGCACAAAAATTCAGAAACATGACAAAATAATAAAGCAAAATGAAATACGATGTTTGGCATGATTGCAGCACCATACACAAATTGCAGAAAAAACTGCAGTTTACAGCGCCCCACTCAATGAAAGCAGCTACAAGTCTTGTTGCGCTTGTACGAAAGTGCACCCAGAGCAGAGCAGAAACTTTATTTCAGAAGGGGCGTAAAGTGTCCGGCATGACGTTCTACTCTTTATTAATTTATGAAAAAATTACGCTCGAAATGCAAATGGAAGGGTGAAAATTCAATTTTCTTGATGTTATTCTTTCGTCTGGATAAATATGTGGCGGGCTGAAGGCCCCACTGCTACCTCCTCCCATACAATCTGTTTTCAGAATAAACACCTAGAAGAGGTGTGCCGCTGTTTGAGTGTGTCCCAGAAGGCAGATTGTTTAAAACTTCTAACGTTAATATCACAACTATATGAGTTAGTAATAAAGTGCACAGCCCAATTTTTAATTGCCTAAAATTATTCATAGGAATTTTAGTGTACGGGATCCAGACCAAGGAAGGCAGCACACTCAAGAATTAAGTGTTCATGCACAGAAACTGGTTTTTGGAGGCTAGGAGTGTTCACACCTAATAAGAAAACACCTCATCCCAACAGGGCTCTCCAAAACAAATCACTCTAACAGATTTTTCATCTACGACAGCAACTCAAAGACACCTACATGCCAGACTGAGGACTGTTGGCATATAGTTTCTGGGAACTAGGGTGGAAACATGGAGCATCATTTTCAGCTACACCATCAAAAGGTATAAAAAAGGGTATACACCATCAAAAAGGTACAAGCAGTGCTTGGGTGTCCTTACAATTTTTTCGTGTGCGGTTGGTCTATTCAGCTGCCTATATTTTTACAAAAAAAAAAAAAAAACAGTACGCACCACATTATTTTATAATTCTCAATTTTTATTACTCTTATAATTATAATTTGCAAACACGAACTGCTATGAACCGTTACGAACCATTATCTTTTTCGTTCCTGACTTGAACTGGTTGAACCGGAACAGAACTTATATTTGTGGAACAAAACAAACCGGAACGAACAACACTTCATTCCCACACCCTGAAGTTACCCATGGGCTATGAGATGTGCTGCAGTGGCACACAACATGCACATCACTTCAAAAAAGTTCGAGTTAGTGGTTTACGTGTTGAGGCTGCCCCTGGGCTACGAGATGTGCTGCAGTGGAGGGCTATAGACTAGTTTACTACCTCGGAATGTTGAACGTGCTTATAAACATTTTTTGCCTCCGTCAGAAAAACAGTCATCACGGCAGGTAATAAAACCCCCGACGTTATGCTCAATAGCACAATGCAAAGCACGCTTTTGTCCCAAGTAAATATACCTAGACAGACTATCCAGAAAAGCTTTCAGTTTTGGTGGCAAAAGCTACTGTAGCTTCTTGCATTATGCAAAGCACATCTGGTTGTGGCATATAAACCCCCCCCAAGAATGAGGACCCATCAATTACATAAGTTCTTTTAGGTCAAGAAGACTACAAGTTTTGCCTTCTTTAACGAAAGGCCGACTTCATAAGAAATGCACACCATAAGTCACCAACGGCCCAAGCTCACACAATCTTAGCCACCCCAAGGCCTTTGCAACAAAATTATAGCTCTCGCCCACACCCATGACTTCACGCAAGAGAGCATGAGTGATGGGAAAAGAACCCGTGGCTCATGTGAGAAGGTGCCAGCTCACCAGCGCAGACTTTTCCATCAGGAGAGCTTGCAGAGTAGACTCAAGTTCTTCCTGCTTCTCTAAGTCGTCCCACTCGGTCTGCACCTGGCAGTCTGCAACGTCGCACCACAGCCGGGAATGCTTGCTATAGCTGCGGTACAGCTGCACCAGATCAGGCGGCTTGGGTATGTTGAGTCCCACGTCATCCCAGTCCTCAAAGTCCTGGAAACAGTGCAATAAATTGCTGCAGAAAAATGGGGGCTCTTTGCAAGACCCAGACAAGACGTTCACTGCACCTGTGTTGTGCAGTTTCTTTCAGCTGAAATAAACCTGCACGACAATTATATTACACTGCCAGGAATACCTGAGCCAAATATTACAGTGAAGTGGTAAGCATGCAAATCACTGTGAAAGACACGGAAAAACCAACCGCACTCTCTTCAATTTGCCTCATTATGCACCACTGTAATTACGTCATCATAGCAGTGGCTGTCCTATTGGCTGTTGTTGGTCAACTTCACAGTTTATTTCTCGCATTTCCTGTGACCGTCGGTGCTGTGTGCTACCCTCTTCTATGCCTGAACCTGTATGAACAGTTTTGGCGTTTCTTTTATGTTTTGAGTGCGCACAGGCGAGCAGACATCAATGCCTGCTTTTTTGTTGCACCAGACCGGGAATAGACCCCTCCACGTTGCGGAGAAAAAGAGAACACTCCCAGGCATGTGATATATCGAAGGCCACCAAAGAGAACGCCCCGAGCCGACCCCATTTTCAGGAGAAAGCGTGCAACTTTTCTTGCATAATCCGCGGTCGAGTTGAGAGGGAACGATTATGTGGAATTTTTTATCTCGCGTAGCTTCAATGATAGTGAACAGATTTTTATCATTCTCGTGGGAGGAGATTGCTGGGACAGTAGACTTTACCCCAAAATACATTCCAAGTAGTGGGAGGTACATTCTGCAGGGCCCCTTTAAGGGAGAACTACGTCAATCTCCAAAATATATACTCTCTTACTGAAAAACTTGTGGGCGAGGAGAGCACATGAGATGAAAGCTACCCCCACATAAAATACAGTATCATAAATAAAGCTAGAAGCAACATGATAGCTTCTGTACGTCTTTTTATACCATAAAAAAGTTGTACAGATATTTTAAATGGGGCTTTTATTTTCCTAAAGGCTATAGTTCAATTAAAAAATATTCACTCAATTGCTCCAATTAAAAAATATTCACTTTGATTTGAAACTATCTAAACCAATTAATTGAAACCAAGTCATTATTTGCACACCCCTAATGTCTTTTAATAGTACGCAAGCAGTTGGTAGGCAGTACTTGTACTGTTCTGCTTCTTTCTTGTGTCTCCATGTATCCTGCTGTTGTTACGAATACGGAGTAACTAATCCAGTTCTCGGCCTAGCAAGAAAATGAGAAGGTTAGCAGTTTGAAAAATGTAATTTGATTGATTGATTGTGGGGTTTAACGCGCTGACGCAACGCAGGCGATGAGGCGCGCCGTAGTGGAGGGCTCCGGATTAATTTTGACCACCTGGGGATCTTTAACGTGCGCCGAAATCTCGTACACACGGGCGTTTTTGCTTTTCGCCTCCATCAGAAAAGCGGCCGCCGCGGCCGGGAATCGAACCCGCGACCTCGTGCTCAGCAGCGCAACGCCTTAGCCACTGAGCCACCGCGGCAGGTAGTTTGAAAAATGTACCCCACTATAAATCATTCCAAGCATAGGTCAATCGCCACACTCCAATTCTTCATTTTAGAAAAAGGACTCGACAACTGGTAAACACCTTATTTATAAGCTATTTCCAGCTGCTTGCACTGGAGAATTAAACTAGGATTTAATTAAGCATGTGTAAACAGATAAATACCTGAACTTCATTCTCATCTGAAAATGTGATGGATGTCAACTTGTAATCATGCTTCAGCAGGTACTCATTGAGAAGAAAGTTGACAGCTCGCCGTTCATGAGGACGCAAAGGATCTTCAGCCGTGTGCTCACTGCCATTGTCAGGAGTATTGGGATCGGACTCTACGTGGCATAAAGGCACAAAAGGAAGGGATGCACAAAGCAGCCACAAAAGCACACAATTCTTTCTGCTAATACAGTACAGCATTCAATTCGGCATAAAGCGTTCGCTTTTCTGACCTTTATCAGGTCACCATATAGACCCAGTTTCTCCTGCTGCCATGCACGGTTGCCTCATACAGACATTACTGTACTTGCGGTAAGGTTCTAGCCAGCCACCCATTATTCCACCGTTATCAGTTAAATCTGAGTGCTATCACTGATGGTCATGCCAAAATCCCAGGGCACAAGCAACTACTGTAATGGCTCTACTGTTTCTTCTATTGCACAGCCACTTTAGCGACCATGTAAACAAGAAACCAAAATGCAAGCTTTCACAAGTTCTCCACTTAGCTTATAGTTTAACAATGCCCAGGCCTAATAAGAAGCACACTGCCTTCCACTGCTACATGCATGACAGGAATTTCCACAAGCCTAATGGAATGGTTGCAGCAGCTGCCAGGACTCCCTTATTTGAGAGGTATTCTATTTGTACAGCACTCTGTTTAAAACCAAAAGAATTATCTGCATGGTGCTAGTGCAGTTCAGCACCAAAAAATTGTTCTTCTTGCGGCGCTCAACATGCCCACTAAGCAAATTCCAACGTAGCTTATCACATTACTCTTTCAGCTACATGTCATAATGGTAAAAGTGAAGAAAATTTGCGTTCCAAGTGAAATTTTGAGCTTTGAGCCATAATTCTGGCCTTGTCTACGATGAACTTAATCTGCCAGTCAGGAATACATGCGCTTGTCTCCACTGATCATTTTTAAAAACACCAACCTGGAACTAACCAGACTTTCACACAATAAGCCCAATTGAATATAAAGAAAAAGATACACACCTGTGACGACAGTGAGGTTTGCCCTGAGGTTTTTGATAGTTTCACGAGCTTTCCGGAGCTCAAATTCCAAGACTGGCGCAGCAAAAGACAAGAAACCATGCTTAGTCATCTTGTCTTACTGAACAAATTAAGCAATGCATAACTATTTGTCAATAATGTAAAGGCAGACATAAATAATACTAAACAATTACAGTAAAAGCTCCTTAAAGGGACAGCCAACAGCTTTTTCCTGGAGTATATGCTCTCTATTCCAAATGAAGGGGCACCACTTAAAAGAACACTTCTTATAGGGCCCTCGAACGTTTGAAGCCAGAATTTTTAAACCTGCCAGCTTTAAGTACGCTGCCAAGATGAATGCTGGACACCATGACAGTGAGCCGCATGGCAGCATACTTTTAACTGCACACGAGGTGACAAGATGCACTTAAAAACTTGTTCCCAGCTAAAACAATAAAATAGTCTTTTCTATTCCTTTATGCCACTTTTGGATCACACATAGTGACCGACAGAGCTGTTTGTATACGTACGGTAGTGTCACGTTCAGACACTGCATTGCGCCACTTGGAAGTTTCAGAAAATACAGTAATAAATAAAAATTATTTACACTAATATAGTTAGAATTTCCCTGTGGTTAACCCCCTATATAAAACATTGGCTTTCAAATGAGACAGAGGACATACATAAAATCGGTTGGCTGTCTCTTTAATTCACACCTCATTAATTCAATTTTCCTTTGAACTGCCCAACCTCAGTCACACTGCCATGGGGATTTATTTCACACAAAATAAATGGTTCCTCCACCGATAATTCAAGTTGCCCATCGCCACGAATGGGTTTATTGTCAATGCAACAGCACCAGTTTGCCTCAATTACGCGGCTGAGGACTGCCCGTGCACATCACCTAGTGGAATGATTATTCACAAAGTGAACACCAACTGCAGTGTTATACTTCTGGGTGCCTGGAGTCAAGTCATAGTCGCAACAAATTTTTGCTCTATGACTCTGTAATTAAAAATTACTGGCTATACTTGCTCTTTAGAGGGTTGATTATTTTGATTTCCCTAATTTTTTAGGTAAACACAAGGTAAAGATACGAGTGAGATAGTTCATGCCACTCTGAATGGTTGTTGATTATTGCAGTGCTGAAAAGTCCCACATTTCTCATCGTAACCCTTGGCCCAAATTGCATGAAACAGCCTCCTTCTGTCTGCCTGTATGCATGTGCTGCCTTTGAACAGAGAAAAGTGCCTGATCTGGGTAACCAAGCATGAATGACGTACTCTATGCAATGAATGGCCCCCACAAGCATACCTATATGCACAATGACCTAATAGGTTGATGAAGCCACCACAAACCAAAAGTATGGCACTAACATAGCAAGTAATTGCTAACTGCAAGGAAGTTTGCATATTCAAATTAAAGAAGTCGACAACAACAAATTACTCCTCTCAGGAGTCTGTACTCTAGAAAACTCATAATTAGTCCAAGTTGGTAAATTATGAAGTAGGAAAATTTATCAAATAGAAGCAACACTTTTGTTCACCTGGTATTTGGAGGATAAAACTTCTTGGGCCAAAGATAAAAATTAAAAATGTTAAATTTTCCAAGAACTATGAAAACAATACAAGAGGGTTGGATGGGCCATCTCACCCCATTCTTTTATTTTGGCTACATAAAAAAACAAGTTACCATAAAATCCCAAACACTTAAACAAAGCCAAAAATTTTTATATATAAGCCTTTTGTAAAAACATATGCGGAATGTAGCAATTCTTTTGCATCACACGCACACCATGCGGCGGCAATTTTCGGCCGTGTTTACATTTTCAGTGATTTCATTTGAGCCATAAATTCTACCTCGCTCAAAGAATTCTCGCACAAACTTGGCTACAGGGCTTATTTTTCGGACGCTATACACCTTTGCTACTGAACATTTCTTGGCAGGATTCATTTGTTAAAAAGATAATTATTCTATTTTAACTAATCATGAATTAATGAAAGCATAAAGTAGTGTTAGACGCTTTTTGATGGTTGTTTGTGCTGCGGATACACGTATTTCAGCTGTCATGCTTTGTACCTTGCAGTCTTTTCAGGCAGACAATATGGAAATAAGGTTTTCAAGAGGTTGAAATTTTGAGTGCAGTTGGCCTTTAAAGGGGCCATGAAGGCAAAACACAAGTTTGGTTCATTCAAAAGATTGCCTCGTTAGAATCATGCTGACACCACTTTTAACGTAAACTTCGCTCAAATAAGCTATATAATTAGGAAAAAAAGGGAATGGACATGCGACCCACTCGCTCATTTCCCACAACAGAACCTATGATGCCATACCAGCCAGCTCCGCGATTGGCGGAGGGCGGCAAAAGCAAACGCAAATTAGGCTGAGCTTATAAGCTTGCCGAACGAGCTATTTGTGCTTAAATTTAGGGCACATTCTTTTAAAGCAGTAAGAATGGTGGGAAAAACAGTGGAAGTTACAAAAGCACACGTAAACATAGAAGTATCGATGTGTACTGCTGATGGTACTGCGCGCACTATGCTTGGTTTAGCTGCACAGGACTGCGGGGCTTTGGGGTTGTCTCCGGCGACACTGGCCGATTGACGCAAGCAACGGTGTCTTACGTGACCATATTTGTCGTGCGAGCACCATGTTTCACGAAACGACTATTTTCTCCCAGAACAAAAACAAGCCAGGTTTAAATATGGTCAAAAACAAACAAAAGGCTGAAAACGGCTTGCAGCAGTATGATGGCGCCACCTAGGTTCACTAACGTAAACAAGGCTTTGCAATCGGCTGCCCAGCGTTCGGTTCCTGTGATGTCATTGCAGACCACAAAAACACACGATTTAGCGGGAAAATCAAAATTTTAACCTAATTGATTAATTTCTCAGTGAATAAAGCATCATTTGCATCCGGACAAGCGCTGGAGGCACTAGGCATCTGGACAAGCACTGGATGCACTATAAAACACGAAATCTTTTGAATAAAACAAATTTGTATTTTGTGTTCATGGCCCCCCTTTAAAGGGGTCGTGAAAAGATTTTTAAAAAAATTGTGTTATGTGTGCGCTTATAACTGTGGAACCTTGATAAACAAACAATGCATACCCGTTTCGTTCCCCGATATCGGCAAATAGGAAAACAAATGCAGTTACGGTTTCACCGAGGCTTTCCTCCTGAACTCGAAGTGACGTTTCAGTAAGTCAGTACGAAGCCAATCACAGTTCTCTCTCGTCTGCACAATATGTCGGCACAGAGCGGGTTTGCAAAGGGTCAAATAAAGCTACATCGGCGCCATGATGAAACTCACCCTGCAACTGAACGGGAGATGTCTGATCCCTGATACGACTGAACAACATGGTCGAACTTTCAGTCAACTACGCGGGCGAGTGGCGCAGGCAGAAGTAACCACGTTTAATCTAAACTGGGCATTCGTAAACTGTTTTTGCTGTTTTGCACGAGTCTTAAACTGTCGTTTTGCTAGCCGATATTCTTGCACAAGTTTGTCGACGTCTGTCTCGCCTGTAATGTGAGTTGCGCGAACGTGAAACTTCTGACCTGACGAGATAAATGACTGAACGCTTAAAATGAGAATTTATTACATAAACACGTTTATCGAAGGAACTCCGAGTAGTCGGAACTTAAAACCCATCTATCATTTACTCATCAAGCCCAAAAATAACTAGCGAGAAGCAGCGATACAGCGCCGAGTCGACCAGTCCCACCATCACACAGTTCGATTGCTTTCCTGTTTCCTGCAATAAACAATGCTGTTAACGTTGTTTCGTTGATTGTATACGCTCCCCTTTGGCTTACTGCAGAAGCGTTCAACAGTAAGTTGGCGGTTAAAGCTCTGGGTTGATTAGAATTTATGAAAACACGATAGAGTTCTGGGTTACAAATGCAAAAAGGCTTTTATGCAGCAGTTTATCGCCGCGCGCGCTTCTCACGTCGATAGTGTAGTGGGGAAAGTGTCCAACTACGCTGGCCACAATGTTGAGCTGGCCCGGAGGCCGCAAGTTCGAATCGCACACGGGGCACTTTTTTTTTTTTTTTTTTTTGCTTGAACAAAACTTCATACAAAAAAGGTAAGACTCCGAAGAGAATTCGGCAAAACAACATGAAATTCAGCAGGGAAACTGGCTTCAAACTGTACAAACAGCCAGTAGGTTTGAGTTCTGCTGCAATGATTGCCAGACAACTGAAGCGGTCACGAAACTGCTCACGTGGATAGAAAACTATTTTTGGCAATGAATAAAGGATGCATTGTTTTCATAATATCGTGTTTGCAGCTTCGCAAAAAATTCCCCACATTTCCCCGAGGGGAAGAATGTGAAAGTGCGAATGCACGAGTTGAATTTGCGCGGTTCGGTAATGTTCGCGAAAGAGAGATCACACACACACACACAACTACAAAGAAAGAAAGATGCATTTATTCACAGACACCTATTTGTGTTGTCGTTGTACTTGATTGCTAGAGTGGATCTCAGCTTTGAAATTTCGTGTCAGTACTTCTTTAAGCAGGTGCATTAGCCCTTCTCACGCCCGATTCTTGGCCAATCCCCCACGTGGGTATGTGCCATGTCAGCGGCCAGGCAGCGCGTGCCCATCTCCCCCCGTTGCCAAGGAAGACGAGGAGATTCCTGGCCAATCCCCCACGTGGGTATGTGCCATGTCAGCGGCCAGGCTGCGCGCGCCCATCTCCACGTGCGCGGACATCGCCGGTGGACGCAGGTTCAGGGTCGCTTAAGAAGTGCATTGCACTTAAAACAATATACACAAAGAACACAGAACACACTGAACTCTCGAATGTACTTGACGTGATGTCACTGCTAGTTGCGCTGCCGACTGCCGACGCGCATGGTCGCGTGCGATGCGCCTTAAAACGAGAATTCCAAAGGCGCCTCCGAAATTCCAGAAGCAATGAATTGTGAAAATATCTGGGATTTATGTTCTTAAAAGGTTGTTCAAGCAGACAAAATTAAACAAAGACAAATGAATTTTCTCTTCACGACCCTTTAAGGGCCAGACACATCAGCGGGGAGCGACACGTTTCCGCACGCATCTTTTCCCTCTCCAAAAACCGGCCCTGTAGCCTTCATGCGTGCTCCTGATCACCGCCGGACCGGTTTCCAGGGTGGAAAAACATGTGCGGATACGCTTCGCTCTCCGCACATGCGTCTGGCCCTCTAAGGCTAACTGCCAGCACCGCCAACATGGGGATGCCGCCTCGGCGACAAAGCTGCGTGAGTGCGCGCACAGCGCGCACCTCCCCATCAGCGACCACGGTGCACGGAACGCCGGCCCCCTAATGCCCCCGGCACTCTCTTTTTCCGCTGGAGACCCTTCTCTCCCAACCGAGGTTACATCGAAAAGAGGATTGCTCTGCTTAGGGCTTTTCTGTGGAGGTCTGGAACCATGCGGGTTGGACAAAGGAGCGGATGTTCCTCGACCCCGAGACAAGGCGAGTCCCCCACTACGGGACGAACCGTGTCCACAGTAGTCACCTGGCTTACGACCATACGTTAAGGGGGTGCTTTTTTTTTTCTTTTCTTTTTCTTTTTTCCCCCGCATGAATTAGAACGGAACTTTGTTATAGCAAGGCCGCTGAAACTGAGCAGAGTATTTGCTATAGCAGGAGATTTACTACAAGAACTACCACTCCAGTTACTTACCTAAGCCATTAAAATTATTCTGAGTAACAGAGTGGATCCCTAGAGAAGGCAAGCGTGGCAGGGGGCGGCAGAAAGTTAGATGGGCAGATGAGATCAAGAAGTTTGCGGGGATAAAATGGTCGCAGTTAGCACAGGACCGGGATAATTGGAGAATAATAGGAGAGGCCTTTGCCCTGCAGTGGGCACAGATAGACTGGTGGTGGTGGTGGTGGTGGTGGTGATGATGATGATGACCCAAAACATTTATTATTTTACCAACATGTAGAGCAAAGATAAAGCATCAACTGCTTGGCACTAAAAAGATGTTTAATAGTTTACAAGTACACCTTTATCACCACAGAACAACAGCCCGGCAAGAAAAGTTTGTGAGCAACAAAAGTTTGTTCCTATAATTTTTTTCACATTAGGCTCACTCTCTTAGGATTAAACTTTTATTACTACTTGCTGTTTGCCCCCGACTGCATCCATAGGTACTACAAGCATAAAAATCAAAACTACCTAGCAATGACAAGGCCAACATTTCCAAGAATTTCCCGAGACCTTGTGTACCACCAGTAACATAAGCGCACAGAAGGCGAGTTGTAAACTTTTGTTGACAGATCACCTTCAAAGCTGCAGTTTCATCGCACACTAAAATCAGATCAGGCATTTTGCCTTTCAAGACATAGAGATTCACTCCAGGCCAAGTCTGCCATTTATTATAGCCAGGGATTTACTATATTCAAGGCTACCGAAAAGCGGCTCTACTCTATTACGTTTTCCAAATGATGCATTGATTGAGCGGTAGGCACAAAATATTTTACAGCCCTATTCTAACTCATAGCCGTCAAGTATTTAGTCACAAGATTTTGCCTACTTTCTAACATATTTTATTTTAGCATAAAATAAGTTACATTAGGTAGAAGAAGTGACAACTGGGCTAGTTGGTAATGCATATGGGACATCTTGAAGGTAGCGCACTTAAACACGGACACTAGCGAAAGAAACGACAAACCACAGCGCTGTGGTTTGTCATTTCTTTCGTTAGTGTTCTTGTTTAAAGCGCTACCTTCAAGATGTCCCATAAGTTACATTAGGTTTCTGGCACAAATCAAACAACAATTTTTGTGCTTATATTCAAAGGTTTTAGTATTCATCCAGCCCTACTGAAATAACTCACGCCCATTCGCTGCAACCCCATTCAGGCCCTCGCCTATTAACAACCCCCTTGCACTAATGAAAGAAAAGTAATGATTATGCTTTCCACTGCAAGGCAAGCATTAAATCCATAAAACAATAGTTTTTGAGAATTCTAGTCATGTTGGCTCCCATAACAACAGGCAGATAGGTCTATTTCACATCAAGCCGAGAACAGCAAAGCAATCAAGCAAGCAGCCAAATCGTCGGCTGTTACAATATTCATAGACAGACCTAACAGATATTACGCATTTGCTCATATATTTTTTAAAGAGACAGCGCATCAGACGAGACGGGAAGAGAAGCAGACAAACACGTGCGCTTTGTTTGTATACTTCTCTTCCCGTCCCGTCTGGTGTGCTTTCGCTTTTTTTTCATAGTATTGTACTAACCAGGCCACATTTCAACTTTTCTGTTGCTCATTATAATGTAAATAATGATCAACCTACCAGCAACACGTTCATCCAGCTGTTTCTCTCCATCATCCGAGTACCTCGCGAAATCCAATGAATCAAATGTCTGGACACTGGACGTCCTTGCTGCAGAACAAACATCTTTTCTGATTATTCTTTCATAAGCAAGCACCAAACCATCAACATTTGCATCAAACTAGGCCATCAAAATGCATTACACCAACACAGAACGCTGACTATGGCAAGGCATTCTTGCAGGTTTTGTAAGGATGCCATCACGTGGGCAGCCGCTCAGAAAGACAATCTTAGCCAAACAAATCAATGAAAAAAATAGTAGACTCTGCAAGAAAATGTGAAAGAATCTTTGCAACGCAGAGGTTAATTTTTCTTTTTTTTTTAACCCTTTCTGGACTGGAACTTTTACCCACTTACAACAAAAAAGTGAGAAAAACCGCGAAATTCGACCTTGAACACCCAAGTCGGGTGTACCCCGACAGTGGACCGCTATGGCTGTGTTGCCGTGTATGGCCGTGTCAAGCCTGGCCCAACAACGGACATAAGCATTACGGAGGTTAAAGGGGCCATGGAGACAAAATACAAGCTTCGTTTATTCGAAAGATTCAATCTTTTATAGCACCCCCAGTGTTTGAGCAGCAGCAAACAGAGCTTTATTCACTGAGAAATTAGTGTTATTCTAACGAGACCGTCTTTCGAATGAGCTAAACTTGCACTTTGTCATCGTGGCCCTTTGAATGGAATTTGAGGTGTGCATGTCTCCGTGCTAAAAATGCAGCAACAGGGTGAGGACCTTTGAGGCCTCATCGTGCTCCTGAGGAGCCTGAGGCTGTGCCCCTATCCCTCGCGAGCAGCACGATGATGGGGCCCAGCACCGTACCCTCAGCTCACACTACCAATCCTCCATGCCCCGCCCAGACGAGGTGACATGCCTCTGAACCACATCAGCCTGCTCGTCCTACACACCCTAGGGCAGCTCTTTCCCTCCCTGCATTACACCCCTTTGTTCCGATAGATGTGAAGCTCCTCAAAAGTCTAATGCACTAATGGGGCTAAAAGTGCTAAGCGGCACACAAACAGCTACACAAAAACACCCTCCTGTGGAATTTGCACGGCATACAAGGAGGCAAACAATTAAAACTAATGCAGTGTTCACAGTGCTAAGAGTAAACCGTTAGATTCGATGTAATGTTTACAGTGCCACCCCACAATCCGATGGCACGCCAGATAGGCACTGAAGCTTCTCTTAACAGTTAGCACGAACTGATGGGAGAGGCCTCTTCATGGTCAGAGTGGATTACATCAGACTAAAGTTTGGGTTTGAAAATGTTCGGTTAGAATAAGTAGGGTTGAATTTGGCTAGCTCTGGCGTTTGAGATTTTTGCATTTTGAACGGATAACTTTTTTTCGCATGCATATATAACTACGCTTGAGTAGCCTCGTATCATAAACTCGGTGCTCGTAAACTCACAAATGTCAGCAAATTACTTGTTGCTGATGGTTTCGTCGCTGTCTGCCAGGCACTGCCGTTCAAGCTCACTTTGGGTTTAACAGGCCTGTCACTTGTGCGGTAGAATATTCACACCAACAATAAAGGTAATACGCCAACATTATTATTGTTATCAGTAAATGCAGTGCACGTCTGACCCCACTAAACCTGTATTCGGGAAACTGCCGCGAAACACGTATTTTTCCGACCAGCCGCAGAAAGATTACCATATCTATACACATATTTAATGCACCACTAGCGCTTCTCCTCTATGAAAGATTTGCGACACTACCTCACAACAGCTGCATATTGCGCGATAACGTTTCAAACAGCGTTCATAAAACTCGGTGTTAACAGCAGCCACGGAGCCAAGAGGCAAAGGAGACAACTTTCCAATACGCACGCAGCACTGGTGAAGCATCAAATGCCGAGTGACTATGCTTCTCAAAGTTGCCCGGGTTGGAAAAATAGTCTCTGAGCCTCGGCAATTCCCGGCCGCTCTCCAGAAGTTCGGCATGCAGTTCCAGTGCGGTCAAAATAAAATTGTCCTTCAGCAGCTTTGAGGCGATTTTGTCGATAGTGACATCGTGCACACTTTCTAATTCAATTGGAGGAGGAAGCACAATTGGAGTATCAAGAGCTGTACTGCACTTGGAAATATCGTCTTCCATCGCTTCGGTTGCCACTGCGCCTGCCATATTCCGGATTCGCTGGTGACTATTTCGATGGCCGACGGGCCATAGGACGGGCAACAGCAGCTCTCTGCAGTTCTATCGTTCTGTTTTTTTAAAAACAAATGTCGTAGAATTGACGTATAAGGGCCTTCAAACGCAAGACAATATACCTCTTCATATCCATGAAAGTTTTTGTTCGTCCGCAGTGTTAATTCTTTGAAAGCGCACCTGGCGCACCTTGCATACCTGGATATGTTGCCTGAGTACTCCGCATCTCGCGTGTTTTTTTTTTTTTTTTTGGGGGGGGGGCTCAGTGCAAAAACAAGTCAAAGAAATAGCCCTTTAGTAAATAGACCGTCGTACTTCTGAATACTTCGAAGCTCTGGACAATTTGACTGTGTGTGTGCGCGTGTGTGCTGTGTTGTTTGCATCAGTGGACATCAACGCAGTAATGGAGCCTTGAGAGTGTTGAGAGACCAGGGAGAAACTCTATGCCAGGGAGCAGGGATATGGCTCTTGGAGGACATGTGATGCACTGGCATGAAAATCTTGCATAACAAAACTTCCCGTGAACCGACCGAGCATGGAGGAAGAAAAAGTTTTTCCTCCATGCGACCGAGGCACCGGGTCTCCAAGTTACATTCACGGATTTACCGCGGGAAGTCCGCGGGTAGTCCGAAGATTCTCCACGCAAAAACGATGGCCTGATTGATTCTGAGTGTTCTGAGCATGGAGGAAATTCTTTCCTCCATGGTTCTGAGGGAGTTCGCTCTGAGGCCGGAACTGGGGATCTTCTAATTACAGTCTCAGAATCACTGCGGACTCCACGAGACTAGGCCCGCCGACAATCCGCGGGAAGTTCTGGACTGAAAAATCAAGAAGTCCCCCTGATAACCACATAATCCCATCTACTTTCCGGAATTCGCATTTCTGGACATCGAAATTTCGTATCTTTTGCACTTTTAACCCCACATAGTTCTAAACAAAACAAAAAAAAAATCCTCAACCCTGAACTTTTCTTCATCTCTCTATGTAGCAGCTGGTTCCTGTTCGGTTTCGGGCGTTGGTCAGCGTCACCTGTGCCTGGTCACGTAGGTTCTGTGCAGAGGCGCCAAATACGTTTTTTACTTTAGTACCGTGTACTGCCAGGAGCATGGAGGAGAGAAAAAAAAAGTCAGGATCATTTAGTCGGTTTTGTCGTGCCAGATACCATTGGCCCGCAGGGGCTCCCGTCGTCCCGGTACGTTCATCCGCCCAGTAGCGACAGAACAGCGGAAGCGAGACCGGGGCCAAGGCTGCCCAAAACAGGAATGATCCTTTAATCCCACAGGAAACCTACATAATGATGATGATTGACTTGCACATACCCACGGGAGATTTAAAGGGACCCTGCAACACTTACCATCGACTACTCGGAATGTATTTCGGGGTAAAGTCTATTGTCTCAGCAATCTCCTCCCGCAAGAATTATGAAAATCTGTTCACTATCACCGAAACTACGCGCGATGAAAAATCGCGCATAAATGTTCCCTCTCAACTCAACCGCGGACAACGCGACCAGAAGTATAGAAGGCTCTGAACGCGACGAAAGCTGCGCGCTCTCTCCCGGAGAGGGGGGCGGTGCGCGGCGTTCTGTTCGGCGGCCTTCGATATGTCACAGGCCGGGGAGTTTCGTCCTTTTCCCCGAAACGTGAACGGGTCTATTTCCGGTCTGGTGCCACAAAAAAGCAGGCATGGTGGCCTGCTCACAAGCAAGTGCTCAGGCTGGTAGGGCGTTTTTGGAGCAATAAACGTTTGTTGTAGAGTGGGCTCGTTGAAAGCCAAAACAAAAGAAAGCTCGTCAAAACAAAAGAAACACCAAAAGAATGCGGACAGGTTCAGACATAGAAGAGGTTCATACACAGCGCTGACGACAGCTGATCGTCACAGGAAATACCAGAATTTAGCCGCGAAGTTGACCAGCGACAGCCAATAGGACAGCCATGGCCCGATTGACATCGCAGAGGCCATGCCAGGGGTGCATAATGAGGAGAATTGAAGAGAGCGCGGTTGGTTTTTCCGCGTCTTTCACGGCGATTTGCGCGCTTACCGCTTCACGTGCACGTGTCATATTTGGCTCAGGTGTTCCTGGAAGTCTAATCTAAACGTCGCGCAGGTTTACTTGCACTGCACGAAGAGTGTTGCAGGGTCCCTTTAACGTCCACTCACGTCTTGCAGGATATCACTTACCTGACGTTAAATACACTCTCTGAACAGCACGCAGAACTTGCTGGCTAATCACCGTTTCTCCAGCTGGAACCGCTTCTGGATCAAGTTCCGGCGTTGTTATCTATCATGTTTCACGTTGTTATCTACCCTGAACGTCCGTGGGACGTCCGAAAAATAGCCGAACGTCCAATGCCAAATCTGGACGTCCACTGTACAACCATGTTTGGATGTACATGCGCGTACATACAGTGTACATCCAGCAACGGATGTACAAAGGATATACATCTCCGTATGTCCGAAAGGCATCCGCCCGCAGACGTACACAGTTACCACAAAGCATAAAATATTGGCGTAAAGTGAATATAAAAGCAAAAACACAACAGCTACTCTGTTTTTCAATAAAAAAGATTTTGTACATTAATTAACACCTTGACTTGTATATATTATGTTTCATCCATGTATGACTAAAATTAAGCCTTATTTTTTAACTTATTTGAAAAAGCTCACCGACTCCAACGATGATCTTTAGGGAGGGGTTTATAAGAATTTAGAACCACTGAAAAAACGTCTGAAGCAAGCTTACCGTGGTCGTGTGTACTTGTTTGGCCAGTAGAGTGTTGTGCAGTATTCATTGTAGGAACGTATATGCTCCCCGTTAATATATCATGTGATATCTGTACATTTTTACTGCATCCGAACGGACGTACAGAGGCATTAAAACTGGACGTCCGATGTACGTACAGTGTATGTACATCGGCTCTGAAACGGACGTCCTGCGGACATACGCTAGAGCCAAAATGGACGTACGTTGGACGTCCGGTAGTTGCTTGGGTCACTGAATATGCATGTGCTGAATACCGCAGTTCATCCAACGCTTGAGGTTGGCTCCTCTTAGCACTACACCCTGATGCCTCAATTTGACAGCACAGAGCTTCTAAGTAAGTATTCAACAGAGGAAACTGCACCTGGGAATCCATGTCGTTGTGGGGGGTTATGGGAGGATCACAGCTTCTCAGACAAGGGCCTTGTAGGTCGTTCTGCAAGCTTATAAGCCCTGCCTACCTTGCGTTTGCTTTTTCTAGCCTCAGCCAATCGCACAGCTGTGCATATTACGCCATAGGTTCTAGTGCGGAAAATAAGTTAGTGAGTCTCATGGCCATTTCCTTTTTTCCTAATTATGTAGCTTATTTGATCAAAGTCGCTATGATTCTAACGAGGCAATCTTTTAAATCAACCAAACTTGTATTAAGGGAACACAGTACATCACCCCGACATCACAGGTGACGTACGTTACTAGAAGAGGTGGATGAATACAACTATCTTGGACAAGTTGCATGTGCAGATACAAGCCACGAGAAGGAAATCAGGTGCAGAATTAGTATGAGCTGGGGTATTAGTATGAGCAAGCACTCTTAAGTAACGAACATTTTGCTGCCTCTGTCATTAAAAATAGTACACAACCACTGCATACTGCCAGCGAGGACATGTGGTGCGAAAACTTGGCGCCTTACTATACAAGTGGAAAGAAAACTTGGGTTGGCTTAACGAGCCATGGGAAGGAGAACGGCAGGAGTGATGCTTAGAAATAGGAAAGAAGGGCCTTGGTTTTGGGACACAACCAGGTGTGAGACATCCTAGCTCAGATTATGAGAAAACAGTAGAGTTGGGCCATGCAGAGAACTAACCACTAATGGCCAACCAGGGTGACAGAACGGCTACTGAGAGACAAGAATAAAAGTAGGGGAAGATGAATAACTCGATCAAAGGGATGAAAAAAAAAAAAAAAAATGTGTGGCCAATGAACGGATTCAGACAGCACAGAATAGAAACTGTGTGGTAAGGGCCTTCGTCCTGCAGTGAACATAAACAGGCTGTGCTATTCATATTATCAAGACCACAGACAGCGGCCGCCACATCCCAAAGTCTGCGCAGAGATGCAACATTTCGTTCCAAGCCCAGCACAGTGCAGAAAGAAAATAGTGGGAGTGTCCAAAGCAAACCAGTAGATGGTGCAAGATGTATGCAGAAAGTGCCACGCTTGCACCCGCCAGGCAACAAAATGTTGGTTCCAAGCAACAGGCAATCCCGGGTGGGCGTATCCCCCTCAAAATGATCATCCCCACCATCACCACATTCTGAAGGCTCGGAAGTGAAGGAGGTGCCATCAGGGTGAACGTTACACCCGTGACAGAACTGATGCCTGCCTCGGTAAACAACCAAACACAATTTATTTTTCAGACTGCTTTTCCCTTCTGAAGAATTAAGACCCATTACATTTCGGTGAAGGTACAAGGCCCCCACACTCTTGCACTCGAGCTTCACAGATAAAGACTCCCCCTGAAAGTGTCTCATGAGACTGACCATGACCCTGTACCTAATGTGGCACCAATCTTCCTTGGCACGACATGGTAGCGGGATCCACCATTGTTCACAACGTTCAGAACTGGTTCATTTCCTTTAAGAGGGTAAGCACCCATAACAAGTGGAACAATAGGATCAAGCTAAATAATGTTACCTTTCCAATGTTGCAACCCGATGGCATTACAACTATGAACTCAATATCGAAATGTGGTCGGAATGCAAGGACAGCTTCAAAGAAGGTTTTGGGTGTCTTGCAGTGCATAAACCACGCAAAACAGTGCTTGCCTGGGAAGCATACGAGTGAAAACTCCACTTCTCATATCAAAGGTATCACTTACCTTTTCAAGAGGGTGAAGAGCACACTCTGAGCAAAGCCAAAAAGATCAAGCACAGCATTAAAGGCTTAGCCGACAACGCTTTCTAGCTGTTGTTCGCTAAAAACCCTTAAACAATACCATTAGCCTTTGTCAAAGCTTGGACAGTGGGCACTAAAGTTTTATCTGCACATTTATCTTGCCCTGGACCCCTGACCAGCTTACCAGTCAGTCATGCTAACAAGAGACTCGTCCCCACAACGGGTGGGATTAGAACCCTAGCCCCTAAAGAGACTGGTATGAGGGTTCTTTATATCTTAAAGCGGCCATGAAGACAAAATTCCATACAAACGATTGCCTCGTTAGAATAGCACTGATACCACTTTTAATATATATTCACTAAAATATATTATATAATGACAAAAACAGAATAGATGGTATTCACTGCAAAGTTTAGCTGTCAATTTCTTCGCTTAGCAACACTGGAAACGGCCATGGACACGGCCAAAGAGCCACGGACATGGCACAGCTTGTGCCACTGCCCCCGCACGCCACAAAAAAAAAACAAAAAACAAAAAACACCGGCGTGTGTCGTCTGCTCCGTTTCAACCCAATTCTCAACGGTGGTGTCAAACAGAGATGTTATTAATTGCACTCACATTGGAGTCCATGCATTACTTTGCGTTCGGTGGGGCAGAGTTAGGAACGTCCAACACAGATCGTGTAGCTGGGACAGGTACCGTAATCCCGCGGAGCCTGACGTAACCAGTGACGGTGCACTTACATGGTTGCCTGCATGCGTGCCTCACCAGTGAATACAACCTATCGGTATGCGACGCCCTAGCCACTTTTCAGCACTGAACTTATGACATATTATGGGCAGCTCATTGCGATTGGCTCAGGCCAACAAAATCCAGTGCAAATTATGCAAGGATTATAAGCTCACAAAGCGAGCTATTTGCACTTATATTAGTTCACATTGTGGGGCTGCCCTGTATCCTCCCTTTTTTGCCTATATAAAGCCCTTTTTGTCGGTCTCCTGCGTTTCAGCCTGCCGGCCCTACATCAGCTATCGCCTACAAGCCTGAAGGTCATAGACTCAGTGCTGGCAAAAGCAATGCGCACCTGCCTGGGTCTGCCTAAATGCACATCGACTGTTGGAACTCTATGCGAAGCTCGATGCTTTTCCACCACAGTGCTACAACGCCAAGAGGTCCTTCGAACGTCTTTGCGCCATTTGACTCGATGTCACACGCATCCTTTGGCAGACATCTCAGCACAGCATGTTAGACACCTGCTTCCAGAGAATTTTCAAAGACTTCAAAAGTAGATAGTAGCACCGTGGATACTGGCGCCATGGAAAATTTGCACAACAATACCCGGAATCAGCAAAAAGTCCGCCATGCCCGCGGCCACGCTCAAGTTCTTCACACTCGAGTATATCTACAGTACCTACAAAGGCTACACACGTTTATGCGGATGGCTCGGTTCGCCCGGGCTCATCCGCCATCGGCGTGTGGACCCCAGCTGCCCGGTGCACTATCCAAAGGAAACTTAGCCACGAAACATCCTCGACTGCTACCGAACTGGCAGCTGTAAGAGCTGCTCTTCACTACATCAGCGGACATCACGCCCAGCAATGGGTAATATTCCTCGACTCTCGCAGCGCCTTACTAGCCCTCCGAAATCTTCACAACAACCACAGTCAGCTTGTATGTGAAATTGGCGAAATTCACACAATGGCAGTGTGCAAGGGTCATGACATCTATCTTCAGTGGCTGCCTGGTCACTCGGGCATACAAGGCAATATTAGATCTGATGCAGCCGCCAGCGCAGGCCACTTTATGAGCAGTACGACCCAGCTTCCTTTCTCCTGAGAGGACAGCAACGCCCTTATCCTCGAAAATGGATGGACTGCACAAATGTCGGAGTGGCAGGACCCTCACCGCAGGTATCTACCACTGCAGGCTATTGACCCGCACTGCAAGTTCCGCTTCCCACGCGGCATCAACAAGCGGTGTGAAGGAGTGTTGCACCGACTACGCCTGAATGTAGCATTTACTCGGAGTTTTAAAGTTCAAGATAGGTTGGGACAATTCCCCTCTGTGCCGGACTTGCGCTGTACGTGAGACTGTCGATCACTTGCTGTGTGTCTGCCCTCGATTCGCTGCTGCGCGGAAAACTGCAGCTTCCTCCCTCTCTCGTGTACGCCATGGAGGCAGTCTGGATCTTCGTCATTTTCTTGGGCCCTGGGCCAATACTGCTGACAGTACCTTAGGTACAAAAGTTCTACTCCAGTTCCTACGAGACACTGAACTAGACAAATGTCTCTAGATAGCAGACAGAGCAAGTGTGTCGTGATATCTACTTTTTCGCACTGTGGCGTTCATCTCTTTACTTTGCTTGTGTTGGTGTCACAGGCGTTCATCTATTTGTTTTTCTTGGGTTGGTGTTACTCTTTTTTTTTTTTCGCGTTGTTTACTTTTCGTTTTGTTTCAGTGTTTACATTAGCGATTCTCTTTTCAATTGTATTTTTATGTCCGGACTCTGCTGGCAAATTTCTCTTGCTTTTACTTTCCTTTTTTTTTTCAACGCTTCTTGTTTGTCTTCTTCCTGCTGTAACCCTAATGTCTAATATTCAGCACTCATCAATGTAGTCACCCACCATCTGGTGTAGCAAGCCTTGTCCCTAGCAGGGCTGACCTCACCAGTTTACATTAAAGAGCCTTCTCTCTCTCTCTCTTTTTTATAGCAGTAAGCATGGTGGGGTAAACAATGGGATGAACACAAGCATTAGCGTGAACGGTGTGCCAGCCGAAGCTGCACAGCCGTCTGGTGCGTTGAGCCTGTCTCACACGACACTGGCCAACTAGCATAAGTTCCATTTCAGGTCCCTTCCCGGAACACGTCGTCGCTGACGTCACCAAATACACGATTTAGCGGGAGAATTGGCACAGGATGTTTAATTTCTCAGTGAATAAAGTATCATTTGCTGTAAGACAAGCGCTGGGGGCACTATAAAACACCAAATCTTTCGAATAAAACGATCATGTATTTTGCCTTCATGGTCCCTCTAAGCGACTGCTATCTTGCTGTCTGCCACCACACAGTAGGCAACTTTCCCACACACGGTGTGTGGGGAAATAAAGGCCTTAGACTTCCAATTTAACAGGGGTGGGTAATCGGCATCCAACTGGACCTAGCGCTTGGCTTGGCAGCCAGGTATGGTCACCTCGAGCTACATATCACTGCACAGGCTATTGTTTGTTGTCTACTGTCCTTGTCCTTCGGTACACCGGTGGCGCCATGACTACTCCCCATTTTCTTAAAGGCACAAGTGGAGAAGGAAACCTGAAAAGTTAAGTGGAATTGATACAAGCTGCTGAAGAATACGGCAGGCTTCTCAGTGCCCGGCGTCAGCGACTTGATTACTGCGCTGCATGCCCCACTGGAAGCACTCGTGTACTTCCTGAGCACTCAGTTTCGAATTTTGTTTCGGGAATGCCAGTTTAACACAATAACTGGTGCATGCATTGCTCAACCCCTACTTCCAATGCTTTAGTTTGGTTAGTTTTGACGTTCTCCGCATCCCACTTAAGAGTTACTCAGCCAAGCTGTGGCTCGGCTTGCATGTAGCATATGGGTGCGAACACAGCATTTCTAAAAGGTATAAAAGCATATCAATTAATGAGCACTGTCATAGAGGTTGCACTTGCATGCAAGCATGTATGATTGGATTCAACAGGCCTGTGAGCTTGTAAGGATTGCTGGTCATTACCCCACACATCAGCATTCTCTGCTTATATCACTCTTTTGCCAAATGGGAATCCAGTTATCATATTGGTTAATACCGCGCAAGACTATACGCCATGATACGTTGTTGCAAAGCATTTAGTGACCAAAGGAAGGCACTAGGCCCGAGTGAGAAGGGGAAAATTGGGAGGGAGGGGAGGGGAGCAAATATGGATTAGAGTCCTTTAGCGGGTGCCATGAAGCGAGTGTCGAGGTCTTTAGAATAGGGGATCTCCTCTGTAGCACTACATTGCTTCACCTCTTTAGCATACACCTCTGTAGCACTACATCGCTTCTGTTCACAGCTCTTCATACCAAGCTGTGCAATTCGAATTAAAGTGTGTTCTTCCAGAGTTCCATGGCCATTGGGGGTGATGGTGTCAAAGTCAGAGGATAAGGAAGTTTTCTATTTTGTAAACTTAGGGCACTGCCAGGTGAAATAGTCTGCAGGGGTGAGTGTTTTGTATAAGGGCACTTCGGGATCATTTGAGGGTAGCACCATTTGTGGAGTGTTTCTGGTGCATAGGCTGTATTGGTGAAAGTATTGTTAATAAACATTTCTTGGGATCTGTTGAGTTAGGACGTGTGCGATGCGACTTCTTTGTATATATTGTTCGAGTTGAAGTTTCTTGTGCTTGTATATATGGGTACACGCTGACGAGGGCAAATTGAGGTTGATATGCCAAAATGATGGACTTCAATAGGCATGGAAGCTGGGTCAGGGAGCCAGTATAGTCGAGAACCTGCACAGCCCCATAAGGCACTGGATTCCCCGATGCCACACAATCATGTCCAGGAGTACAGTTTATATGGGCCTGGATGCCGTACATATAAAGAGCGGTTGTCTGGCTTATGATCTTATGAATGAGTGGATAAGCAGAAAATGGGTTCTGCAATCCTTGAAGCGTTTCATAAGAGTACATCAAGATACCGATCTTTGGAGGGATGTTGCAAGAGTAGTCATACATGATAAAAATGAGGGCATGCACCACAGCGATGAGTTCAGCTTCCATGAATGTAGTATTAAGTGGATGGAGCTGTAGGGCACCTATGAGGCTTAGATCATCAGGAAAAATTTAAGCCATTCTGATGTTGGAAGCCGTGAGGCTAGCAGCCATGCAAATGTCGGTTTCCCCGGATCGCTTTGCGGCTGATGCATTACAAGTTCATTTCTTTCTCACTGGTCTCACGACATGAGGAACGGGATAAGTTGTCGCATTTTCTGTAAGCACAGGTCGCTGCCACGGTGCAAGGTGGTCAGTAAATCTGGAAAGGGAGACCGTTGTTGGCTATCCCGAGCAGTTAGCACAGCTGCTTGACAAGTACGAAGTCATTTAAAGTTGCACTGATCCACTTGTTTTTGAATGATGGTTTAAATAGGGGGTAATGCCACAGCAGCTCGCAAGAGTGGAAGCTTGGCATGTGGGGGCAAGCCAGAGACTGCGCAGTGAGTTTCATTATTAAGGACTTGAAGGGTTGGCTTTGGTGGGTGCGCTTAAGGGTGTAGGATTGTGGCCCGTACAAAGGGCATTGACTCTTCCGATTGTATGTCGAATTAATTTCCATTTTTGCTTAAGTTGGGTTAACCAAATTTTAGGACTGTTCCTGTATCCAGTGGGAATGCCATAGAGGTGGATAGTGTACAGTTTTGTAGTGATTGTGGTGTTACTGATAGTGAATGATGGTGGTGACACTCTGGTGAGAGTTCACAGTCACAGAAGGCCAGCGACTCCATCTTGTTTGAAGCTAAAGAGCGATCTACTAGTCCTAACAGTGTTGCTCTGTAGTGCAATGATTGTGGCTTGTTGATTAGGGTAATCTTTTAATCCAGTCCATATCATGATGCCATCTGCATATAAAGGAAACCTGGGGCTTGTGTTCTGTTCACGATTTCTGGTGATTCGTGTCATAGCAAGAGTGAATAGTGCAGGGCTAAGGATTGATCAAGCCCTGTGGTACACTTCTGTACAAGTGCGAGGGGACCATCTCGGGTTAGACCCTTGGAGCTTAAATCGGGCAGGCTTGGAGAAAGTAATGGGTTCATGTATAGACTTGCAGGCAGGGAAAGGCCTCTGCAAGTTTTCAAGGATGACGCTATAGCTGACACAATCAAAGGCTTTACAAAGAATCCACGGTGAAAATGAGGTCCGGCAAGAATGCCTGGTCCATGGTCTGGTTTGCCATAGCTACCAGAGGGCACCAGCAGTGGCTAGGCTCACACACAATCCAGTTTGTGCTGGATTAAATTATGGTTGAAGGTACCGGAGATTATGTATGAATCAGTTGACTGTTACAAAATAACCGGGGCTAGCGAGATCAGATGCAGGTTGAATAAGTCAGTGGATAAAGCTCATTTCTTGCTGGGCTTCAGAACGAGATGCACAGAAACTTGCCCTGAACATCATGATCCATTAATCTGCTCAAGCAATGCTAGTTTCATATGCTTGGGCACGTTACGAAGGTGATTCCACGTGACTTTATCGTGCCCTCCCGCAGATTTCGGTCGGACTTGCCAGATGGCCAACAAAAGTTCAGATAGAGTAAATCAGGCGTTTTTTTCTTCAAAATGAGCCAGATCCACAAACTGGAACCAAGTTGGATAAAACTGCAGTGAAAAAAAAAAACTTGGCAAATTTCTCTTAAAAAATAGCCCACAAGAAAATAGGCGAGATAACGCCCGGCAAACTTGTACGCAGATTGTAGTTTGTATCGAAAATGAGCCAGATCCTGCTGTTTCACGGATCAAAATGAGCCAAATACATTTGCCCAGTGAGAGAGTGCTTTTGGCTTGACTGTTTTTCAGAAGGATTTTTTTTTTTTTTTTGCTTTTCGGAGTTGGACTACCATATACTCAGACAGCAATAAGGAGATTGGTAGAAGATCTGCCACCAGACGTCGACGACAAAGTGAATGGAAGAAGAGAACAAAATGAAACTGAGGGATGTGAAACCATCATTTCATCTATAGTCTCCCCTGTCCCTACAGAGTAACTCTGGTTATACCCATTTTTTACTCCCACGTTCACCTTTTTAGTACTTAACTAATATCCGCCGCTTACAATACCTGGCAAATACTATCCCCACCCTCCCTCAGAGGATACGAACCATTTCATTAAGGTGAAGAAGATATGAGCAGCCTTCTTGTTAAGTGTTTTGGAAATTCATGGCTAGGCAATGAAGAGTTTGCTTACTTCGTGAGTGCCTTCAAGCATGCCCAAGAAAGTAATCCTACGGAAGAATTCGAAAAGAGCTGCTAATAGTGCCAAGAGGACTCACCTTCTCTTCATGTATAGTTCTGCCCTTGAAGCCCTGTTGCATATATTTAACGGCTTTTCCACCCAAACTTCATCCCGCCATTCTTGTAAGTCAATTTAAATAAAATTTTCGTAAGAATGTCACATCAACTTGAGTGTTTCAACTCAATATGAGCCAAATTCAAACTTATCCTAATATTGCTCAAATTTGCCGCATAATTTTTAATTACTTGTGGCCATAAACTTCCCTAGCTGACATGTAAAACATATCTAATAGCTTTGACAGCGTTGCATTTAGGTCCGGTAAGAAACTTGTTTTTGTCACAAATTCGCTTTAGGTGAATTTGGCTCATTTCGGGAAAAAAAAAAAAAGCCTCGAACGGTTGCCGAGTTCTTGACTTGCACTAGAATTACAAAATTTAGTAGGGTTCAGTGTGGCATGAGAAAAGAAATCTTGGATCAATTCCCCTGTGCCAGCAGGGTCTTCACTGGTAATAAGTGGCAATTTCCTGTCTTACCAGCAAGGCTATGGCGAAGTCTCCGGAGGGTAACTAGCCGTGGTTGCTTCCCAAGATCAAGAGGCAGCGGGAAGGAAACAAAAAAAATTTTCAAAAGGGGACACCTCAAATTTCAGAACTATCAGGTACAGGTGTCCTCTACTGGTGTCATGAACACAGGCCAAAATCATCTGATTTTTTTATTTTATTGTGGGCCTTTTATAGACCAAAGCTACACCTGGGCTACGAGGTCTGTCGCAGTGGAGGGCTCTGGATTAATTGCGTTCACCCATTCCTTCATGTATGGAAGCATTGTGAAAGGTATAGTTATCGCTGGCACGGAGCGGCACTTGGTGATTTTCTAGTCACAGGTGACCTGCCGTACGTTTCTTCCTTGCTTTTGTAGCCTTTTTTCTAAAGCGGCTATCCACAGCATTTATTGCTGCAGCGTAAAGAAAGCTGGCCAATAGCTCCTGCATTACTGCAATGACATATTTTGAGCGTTTCAAGAACATCAGGACTGGAAAACAGAGAAAATGTTTTGTGCAAGTTTCTAAGTTACCTCATGGGCATAGAACAGTAATTTTTGGCTGAGGTACTTCGTGATCTTCTATTCTAAGTACTGGATGTGTTTGTTGACTACGTTCTGAAAGCCTTTAGGAATTAGAAAAAAGTTCCTCCATCTGAAAAGAGGCCGCCATGGCCGCTTTTCCGATGGAGGCGAAAAGAACAACACTTTACAGCCACTGAGCCACCGTGGCGGGTAAGCCAATCATCTGTCATCAGAGATTCACCTAAGGTCAAACAACAATTGAACTGAGCAGTATTAGCCAAAATTACCACATAACAATTTGCGCCTTACTGATGTTCTACCCGTTCGTTTCATTACATATCAATAGTACTGCGCTTGGTGAACTGGCAGCTAGCGGTGCTCACACGCATTTCCCACACCTTGTTCGGCCTGCCCAATGCCGTTGCTGTTGATCAGTTCACTGCATGTGATTTAAGGGAACTCATTAGACGGGCTGGCAAGGATAGCCAACCTGTAAAAGGCATTTCGGATTGCAAGTACAATGCTGCCAAAGATGCTCATCAGTTTTCTATTTTGTCTTTGTGAAGAAATCCCCACCTCTCCCAGCGCTCACCAGGCATGTATGTTGAGCTGAGATAATCGCAGGGTGGGAAAGAGGGGCGTGAATCCCAAAAGTGTTGATTGCTCAGGTTAGGCTTTAGACATGCCGAAATCAAGCAAGTTCATATCAGTACACTAAACACACGGCTACACCGGAATTGAGGTGCATTATTTCACCACCGCCGGCTTTGCTAGCGTGGCTGGGTTGTTAAATTATGCGGAAAGAGATACATTGCTGATATGTTTTAAACAGAACTGTGCATGTCAAGTAGATGTTTGCAAGACAATTCTGACAATACTCCTGTTGCCAGAAGGACAATACGCATGGTGAACAGTGAGAAGCACTCTTTGTACTTTACTTTGCAATAATTAAATTGATACCCAGCAAAATAGGCCTGCAACAAACTGCTTGTGAATAAAATAATTTTATTTAGTATTGCTCAATGCATTGCATACATTAAACATTCACAATTTTTCCACCCTGTGCAAGATTTGGCCAGTGCAGCAGAAAGAAAGGCAAGACACCGTAACGTGCACCCACAGCAGGACATCCATCCGGGGATGCTAGTACAAGAACCCTCATTTTCAAGGGTATTCTCTCGCATTAAGTACCAGAAAAATGTATTAAAAGCTTCAAAATTGAAGGTGCACTAGGTTTTCCCTTCAATTTGGAAAAAGGAAAGGACAACAAATGTCCTGCACAAGGTTGTGCACAACTAGCAAAACACTGATATAGAAAAGAGCGACGCAATGGGCACGCTCCTTTTGGCCCTACCATAGTGCTTTTCAACAAATTTGGTAGTTGGAGAGAAGGGCGATCACGTGGCACGCTCGCTTCGAAGCAGCAAGCATTAGCAGTGCCTGAGTATTACGTGCAAGTGAAACCGGGCGCTGTGCAGCAGGGCGTCTCCACACGCACTGTGGCTGACCAGTTCACAGGTGGCGCACTCTGGAAAGGGCCACGAACGATTTCCTGGTTTCCAGGCTGTGCCAGCCCACAGGGCCCCGCTCACAGTCGGCACAGGCCAAGTATTTCGTCTGGCCTACAGTGTGACTGAAGCCAATGTTCTCAAAGGTGTAGATGTCATTTACACACCAAAAGTCTGTGAGCTTTTCCACCATCTTGCTATCACCATCCACTGTTGGCAGGTCATACTGTTGAAGAAGAAAAAGAGAGCCACACATTTAGTTGCAACAAATATTAGCCCAAGAGTACATACGAGTCTGGTCCCACCTCACGTCTACTCCAATACACCTATACCACCCAACCCAATCATCTGTATCGAGCAAGTCCATTCCCCTCCCATATATATTTTCCAACAAACTCCCAAGTGCCACCACTCTGCATGAAAACCACTTCAAAGATGGCAGTGCTCACATTACTAAAACATTACCACTTCCTCTGGTGGATCCCTGCATGGTCGCTTCTCTCCTAGTCAATGCAACGAGGCGAAAATGCTCACTGTCCTTTTGCATACATTGCAGATTTCTGACTGAGGATGCTATAAACAAGATAGGCAACTCCATAAGAGCTAGTACACTAATGACTGTTGTTTGATGCTTCGCAGTATCGGCCAAACATGCCATACGGGTGATGTGACTACTTCGGTTTGAATGGCAGCGACAAGGAGTCATCTACAGGAGCCTGCTCAAGGCTTTTGTATGACACCTAACCACCAGACCTCTGCAACTTCGTTGGTATCGTGGATAGTGCAACGCGATTTCTGGAGCAGCAGACATTACAGGAACTCTGGAATGGCCCACTAGAAACGATTGCTTTGGCAGCTTGCAACGGAAATGCTGCACGTTAGTTCACTGCTTCGTTGTCGCTTTTCCCACATTCTCATCTGTTAGCACTTCTTTTGTTTTCGAAGTTACAGCACCTACTCGTCCAACAATCTGCTTTGTTCAGCTTCATTTATAATGCATCAGGCATTCTACATTTTATCCGTAGGATCCTTGTATTGTAGTCTCTCTTCGAACCAATGCAACATGCCACCGCACTCACTTTTGGAAACTCCTGCCCAGGATGTTATACGCCTGACCACCAGCTGAACATCGTGCAAGAGTGACAAGAACTCATCCACAGGAGCCTGCTTTGAACTGTTCTTAAACTGCTGACCCCCCGGTCGGCAAGACCACAACCAGGCCCACCGCAACTTCCAGAGCATTGTGGACAGCACAGTTTTTGGTGCAGCAGACGTTTAAGGAACTGCGGGTAGGCATTCCGAAAAAAATCCTCCTGTGGGGCGGCTTGCGATAGAAAGCCTGGACGTTAGCGAACTGCCATGTCATCACTCCTCCTACATCTTCGTTTGTTGACAATTCCATGTTTCCGAATTTCCAGCATGAGCTCACCCAACAACCTGCAGTGCTCGGTCAACACTGCCTGTTTAACATTGGCTGCCGGGTCACCAAAAATCTACTTTGAGACACGCCACCGGAGTCATCATTTTTCAACACCATTAATTATTAAATAATTGACTCTTCGGGAACAGTCGAAGACTCGAAACGCAATCAGGTATTCCTTTTTTTCTCCTATCTTCATACAGCAAAGGGAGTTTTCGAATATGACAAGAATATATCAAAGAAGAGCCACACTATATTGAACTTCCGCAGGTTAGTGTATGCACACCAAGAGAGGGAGGGCCGTTCCAACACGAGCAGATTACCTGCGTGCAGACCAATTCGGACATGCCAACGTTGAGTATCCGCGAGGAGCAGTACTTGCACTCGATGGGCACCTTGTTCTTGCCATTTTCGACTAACTTATCCTTTTCTTTTTCCCCGGCAATGACCGCGCCTTGAGGCGTGTTTACGTTGTCGTCCATGCTTGATAGAGTTTTTCTGTTTTTGCAAGCAAATCCGATTGCCCCTGGCTGCCCAGCACTACCACAGGCTTGCACGGAGTGTTGTTTTAGCACAAAGTGAACGTCCAAACTCGCACACACACACAATCTGCAACCTTGTGTTACTGCTGCCAACAGAGCTAAACAGAGCACAAACAAAAAGTAACGAGTGGGGTGCAGGCAGTGCAGAGCACGACCGTGCAGAGGATGCAAGCACGATTTTGTGCAGGCACCTGGCACTGTCAGTGACTACCGTGGCTACCTCCACTTACGCCGGCTGCGCCCAATAGATTACCAGATTACGTCAACAAGCGTACGCCTGTATTCCCCGTAGTTTACAAAAAAAAATCGTAATAATAATCAAATAACTACACCAAGCTTTCTAACCGCAAAATTTATTTTAAAAATGGTACTAATAACTTCCATAATAATTTTATTCGTACACAAGTTTTATTTAGAGGCGCTGGCGGCAGCTGGCTGCATGGGCCGCACAATCCAACACAAAAGCAGCCACAAGCCTCTCAAACGAACCACTTGCGGCCCTTCAGGACAGATCCTCGTTGCCCTTTGTCGGACGTCGTCTGCACGCGTGGAATCGTATCGCTAAAGTAACATCGTTTAAAAGCAGAGAAGCCGTCCGAAATGACTTACTGGAGAGCAGCCGGCCTCACGTAAGCATTACCTGCGGATTTTCTTTAGTTTAGTCACGCTGACGCTAGTTCTTCCCGGCCGTGACCATTTCGCCCTTGAGCACGTTTTTTGACGGAAGCCGGGTTGTAATAGCTGAACTCCTGCAGGTACCTGCAGTTTTCTTCAATAGCTGCAAGAGCAGTAAGGAACTCTTTGAAGAAGGAGCTTCAACAATCGGCGTCTGCCACCCCCACAGAGTCCTCCATCAAAATGGCGACATGGAAGGATGGAAAACCCATCAGTAAGTTTGCTCTACTGATTCGCGGAAATTAACCGGCGCAGTACCTTGCTGTGCGACAAAAAAGATTTTTTTGTAATGACGGCTCACAAACTTCTTCCGCCTTATAAGACTGGCTGTGGGTGCACCACATTTTTTTTTCCTTTGCAGAGAAGGAGGTGTGAAGCATGGAGTGGCCCTCAAGACAGTAGCTTTAAATAAAGGTCGTAAAAAAAACCATCCGTTTGTGAAGCGTGGTCAAATTGACTCGCATTGTGTTGAGTGCTGTAAATGCGGTGCTCTCACAAAATTAACTGCTGCTGCTGTGCAGAAGGGAGCCTGGCGTCACTAAATAGCCCTGTGACCAACTGAAAAGCTTAGTGAATCTGTCGATCTTGTGTCCCGCGTTAATGCGTCCAGGCATAGTTAAGCCAAAGCATTTCCAAATGCTCACTACACGCAGGTAGCCCCAGCTGCGGCTAGGATCCCTTTACCCTAGCGTCACTAAATAAAGGCTTTATTTCGTGACGCTACTTTACCCCTTCCGCAACACCGGCCGCAGTCACTTCGCGCTAGTATTTACATCTATCTGCCTTTTGGCTGAATTCTCGTGTCCTTGAAGAATAAAAAACCATCCGATTTTTTTTTTTCACGCTTGGCTAGCTAATGACAACTCGAAATGTACTATCGTGATACATTGTGAAACGAATACTCCAGGGCAGTGGCTTGGCCAAGACAGCGTTTATTGCGATAGCGTGGGTTAATGTAATTGTGCGAGGGGGTTAAGAGGGAGAGGAGGAGCAGTTGTGATAACGGCGGCTTCGGCTGCAGTGAAGTCGCAGATACATCGGATACATCATCTTGCTCCTCCTACGTTGAGTAATTGTCTGGAGGTTAACTCCCGGCGGTCTCGCATTTGGGGTCACCGGCCTTGTCCCTGTGGTCCTGCTCCAACTCCGATGGCTTGACCTAATCGCTGTGGCGCTGAATGGTTCCACACCCCCCCCCCCCCCCCCTTCCAAGGACCAGCGGCATTCACCAGGTGGGCTCTGTCTGTCGATGCAATGCTGGGTGGAGTCCAGAGTCCATGGCTCGCCTCGCTCGAAGTTCCTCACCCAGACTGGCACACTGGGCTGCCACACATCGAGGGAGGAACGGTCAACAGGCGAGGGCGGAACGGACACTGCGTTGTCCAGCTTGGAGCGAAGATCATAGCCATTTAGGAGTTGCACTGGTGTCAGGGCATCCTGTGGTACCTGTGCAGAAGCCTTGCTGGGCAGGTTTTCAGTGACCCTTGCACATTCTTCCTCAAAGAATACTTGACAGTTCTAACAGCCCGCTCCGCAAACCCATTGGACTGGGGGTGATACGGTGCTGTTAGGTTACTATGTTATTTAGCATAATAAAATTATGAAGTTCACAACCCGTAAACTGCGGGCCATTATCGGATACCAGTGTCCGAAGCAGCCCGAATGTACCGAAGAAGGTGCGCAGAGCCTTGGGTGGGTGGTGGAACTCTACAGGGGTATCGACTCTTCATTTACTGTGCGAATCCACCTCAATCATTAGCGTGTGACCATCGATCGGCCCCGCAAAATCGATATATGCAGCCTCGACCAACGCTCATCCATTTCACGCCATGCAATGGGGGGTTTCTTGGGGGGGACATAGGGGCAGCTTGGATGCAACTGGGGCAGCACTTAACCATGTGCTCGGTGTCGTTATCGATCCGGGAACACCACAGCAAGGAGCGCCCTCGGTGCATCGAATTTTAATGCACCAAACACAAGTGCCAGGCTTTGCGTTCCAGCTGCGAGTAATTTTTCTCCGCTTCAGCCACTGAGAACAGAACCCTATGGGCCAAGTACCCCGCCCCTGACCATCATTTGAAAGCACTGTGCCAATTCCTTCCGGGGAGGCATCACATTCCAGGACTAGCGGGTTGTGTGGGTCGAAATGTGCCAAAAAATCTGCAGATATGAGGTCTTTCACTTGCTGAATGACTGTTCTTGAGTGGGACCCCACTACTACTTAGCTTCCTTGCGAAGCAGTTGATATAGGGGCGTCGCAGCGGTCGATGAAACTTGTGGTAGTACGTTATCATGGAAACGTAGGACCGTAATTCTGCAGCACTAATTCGATGTCCAAAAAAATCCACCTCTGGTTGGCGGAACTTGCACTTGTCCGCATTCAAGCGCATGCCATATTCCCGGAAACGCTTCAATCTTCGCGCAGTGTGGTGCAGTCATTGCGTTTCTCTGCCACGATGACGTCGTCTAGGTAGACCTGAACACCTGGAAGCCCCTGCAAAATGGTCTCCATGTGACATTGAGACACTGCCGGTGCGGGCACCACTCCAAAAGGCAGGCGAGTGAAGCTGAACAGTCCCTCGCCGTGCTTATGGTCACAAGTAGCACGGCTGTCTCATCCAACGGAAGCTGATTGTACACCTCACGCAAGTATATCGTGGTAAAAACTTCACCGCCCATTAATGTCGCGAGGATGTTCTCCACCCGTGCAAACGGATATTGCTCAGTGTGATCGGCTTCGTTTACCGTTAGTTTAAAGTCGCTGCAAAGGCGGACGCAGCCGATACGTGTCGCTACCGGCAAGGCTGGCGTGGCCCACTTGGATTGAGGCACTGGGACAATAATGCCCCATGTCTGAAAGGCAATCAAGTTCTGCGTCAACCTTTGGACGAAAAGCATAGGGAACTTTGTGCTTGCCACAGTTTCTGCACCATGTTTTCTCGTGCCTAGAAGTGTACCGGGGGCCCTTTTAAGAGACCTAAACCTGGTGTGAACAGGTCAGTGATTTTTGCTAGCAACTGGTCCACGTTAACGTCGGCGCTGACTAGCAGCATTTGCTCGTGTTCATGTGCACGAGCAGTGCCTCCAGCATGTGGAGCGCTTGTCGGGTCGCATCCGCACAGGTTGGGGGCTGGAGCAACCAAGGACTTGCAAAGATCCATCTGTCAACTGGTTTCCGCATGAAACCTTGAGCTTAAGTTGTCTCCACAATGGAAGCCGTCCCAGGAAGCAGGTCAGTTTCAATGGCAAGCCACGCAGCTTGGGCCACACTGCTTTGTTCCGCTCATGTGGGCCATGTGATGACCGAAACTGGTGAACCTGTGTTGGACTGTATGACCACTCGAACCCCAGCACAATCCAAGGTGCGCACGATGGGTTGTGTGATGCCGACTTGGCCGATGTGACTGCCTCCAGCGCGAACATACCCTCCGTGCCCATGTCTTCCTCCCGCGACGACAAGGCGTGTGCTTGGTGCACTGGTGGCACCTCTCTGAAACCGCTCTCACGGTGGCAACAGGCTCGGGCGATATGACCTCACTGTTTGCACTTGAAGCACAATGCTGAGCAGGAGCGGCAATGCCCTGCCCTTTTGCTCCGCCGCAGTAGCCGGCTTCTAGGGTGATAAGACTGGCCTCCCAGCGCAAGTACACTTCCCTCAGCGGCGTGGCTTACAATCTCTTGCGCATTAGCTTCGGCCATTTCAGCAGATATCTCAATTTCTTCTTCTTCGCTCGTCAGCTGTGGTTTTGAGAGCAGCTCCAGATGCACTCCTGTGCTTTGCAGCCTGTGGGATCTCGATGCTATCTCACCGCATTCTATCCAACGATGTGCCAAAATGCAGGTGTCCGCTATCTGTCGAATTGCCACGATAAAATCCTTGACCGGTTTGCCGGGCAGATGGTTGCGGTGAAAAGTGCTGGTTTAGCAGGGCTACCACTTGGGGGTGCAAAAGTTCATTCACCTTGTACGAAGCACAACGTCCGCCCAGTACGTGCACAATGTGGGTGGCCAGTGCAGTTACCAGCAGGGCCCGCTTTTTTTTAAGTGCGAATGCACTTCTTAAGCGAGCCTGAATCACGCGTCCACCGCCGTCCGTCCATCCGCACCACATACCCACTTAGGGCGATTGGCCAAGAAGAATTCTTTCGCATCACCCGTACATTCCCACTTCCCCATCGACGACTGCTGCTTCGCCAGGAGCGGAAGTCGGGGCGAGTACTGCGGCGTCTACCTCGTCGGTCACGTCTACGCGAACCTCGTGTCGCACGCCGTGTCCACCTCGCCGGTCAGGGACGAGTCGCCGTACAGTGCCGTCTACACCGACGCGTACTCGGGCGACGGAATCGTGGTCGTCACCCTCTACCTCGCGCCAAACATCTCGCGCGACGACGTCGTCGAATACGTGGACGCGGCGATGGAGAGTGTGGCCAGGCGCGTAAAGCCCTCGGACCCGGTCGTGGTTGTTGGGGACTTTAACGTGGACGTGCGAAAGGGCGGCGAGTGGTTGATGGAATACATGCTCGCCAACCACTCCATGACGTGCCTACCGCTAGAGGCTCCCACCACCATCAACGGCAGCTACATCGACCTGGCCTTTGCGAGGAACTGTCTGATACGCGCGGTCTTGCAACAACTCTTGACCGTACATTTCAGTGACCACAAGGCGGTCATAATGACCGTCAACTACAACGACAACACCAACAAGTGCTGAATAAAGAATACTGTCGTTTCACTTTACTTGCGTGTGTGTGTGATCTCCTCGAACATACACTTTAATTCACCAAGATTTCCAGAGAACGACTAACGGGGTGTGTGAATCCCCACTTGATCACGCGGGGGTGTTAAATGCAACTAACGGGCGAATGCCAACACAGTTCAACATAACTCCCCCTCATAGCATCACCCGTGCATTCGCACTTCCCCATGCTCCCCTTCGGGGAAATGCGGGTGAATTTTTTGTCTTCCGTGATGCCTTTGCCCTCAAAGAAGGCTTCCAGCCGAACCTGGTCACTTCTCGTCAAACTGCGGCGGGCTGGCGTAACCTCTACTAGGAGCGATGGCCATGACGGAGAGTAGACGCCGTTTTCGTCCCATCCTTGTCGCCATTGCAACGAACACGCTGGGGCAGTGACTGGGCCATGACAAAGCGTTTACTGCGATAGTGCAGTTTAATGTAGAGTTGTGCAATAGGGGTTAAGATGGAGGGGAGAAGCAGCAGTAATAATGGCGGCTTCAGCTGGCGTGGCGTGGCGTGATGAACGGAGCACATGGCTCTCTGGACATGCTGTGCACCCTAGCGACAAGCCGCCGCATACATGCAGTACGCACAAGTTCCAAAGTTCGTGCCCAACGCTGACAAAGACTACCGTCCAGTGTGTGAACACTTCAGTTCGTCTTCCGCTGCATTCGGCGCCCACTCACGTATGATCTAATAGCTTCGTCGCTGCACTGAGTGACTATGGTACATGCAGCTATATTCCTTTATTTTATTTCGTGCCAAGCACCCAACAGGCGACGGTCTTCGCAAACCAATGTTGGCCATGAACTCGTAACCTGTTTTTACTGCGCATACGCGGCCTGTCACCAGGATGCGCGGCATGTACTGAAAGCCACGCGCTCTGTTGTCCGTATTTCAATGTATCACGATAGTACATTTTATGCACAGGAGAGAGGGCAAGCCTTAGCACAGCCCTCGTGCTGTGCAAGCTTGTGGGGAACACACCAGCGCAGACACGCAAGACTGGAGAAAGCAGAGAACATCCTTTATTTACACATGAAGGCACTCGCGTGTATACCCTAGTTTGTCCATTCACACACTACATGCAGACCTCATTCAGCTACTAGTGGAACGTGGCTCCAGCAGCCACACCACCCACATTGGTCATGTTGCGTGCCATTTGCCACTGGTGGGAGCCTTGATGTATTTTGAGTGAGAAAATGCTCCACAGCAATGCTTGGAGTGTCCACAACTGGAACTTGATGGCTTTATAATTTCTTGGAGTTGGCTACATACTTGAAGCTCCTTGATTTATCAAATCATTAGCATTGACCAAATTCCAGCGGTTGCCATTCTTTAAAATGAAACCCTTAACTTGCTAACACTGAGTGCCGAAGCAATTTCCAGAACTTGCAATACACACAACGTTATGAATAAATAGAAAGCTTTATTTCTATTCAACCACACATAGGGTAAATGAAATGACAGGTTGGTTACATATGAGGCAAACATGAAACTGACGTTAAAAAGACTGGCCTTGGTCAGTCTTTTTCTACCCTCTCCAAAGAACTGCTATCACGAACAGAAGGTCACTGCCCACAAGATGAATGGTGCACGAGAACTGAAATGTCAATGGATTCACGAGCGCAAGCATTGCAAGCATTCTATTCCCCCCAAATATTTTCAGTGCCACATACATACTGTTGTTGCTAAGCAAGCCCTAAAGATGCACAATTACGGCACTAGTTTACAAACTAAACATGTACCCTTCTGTTCATGGATGGCGGTAGAACATTGTCAATGGAAAAGCCAGCACAACTTTTATGCTAACTGTGGTCTTGTGACCAAAGGAACAAGTGCACAGTGTACCCTGGTTGCAGCCATAGTACTCTGGTGCGTTAACTACAGCATATTGCAGCTGCACAATTGAAAGGTACACATGAAATGAAGCCGTTGAAATGCCAACAGCTACTCTACGGATTGTTTGCACAGCTACAATTGAAATTGAAAAGGCAAACATGCAGCATGTGTCCTGCAATGAAAAACAACAGCATATATTAACAGCTTTCCTCCAACCTTGGGGTGATTTCTTTGATGATCTGTGAAAAAACAGAAAAAAAAAAAAAAAAAAGGCCAGAAAGAAAGTGAAACAAAAAGGAGAGGGGTTGTTGCAACAAGGTTCTGATGGCAGTACGAGCCCCACAGTGCCCGCTCTCCATTAAAGGCCTGCAAGTGACCAGCGCCAGCAGGCCACCACCACAGCTGGCCTGAACCCTGTGGCCCCCCCCCTGCCGCTGCGCGGCAGCCACCTAGTTGGCCAGCAAGGACTGAGCCACCAGGTGCAAGCGCTTGGCGGAACGGCCCAGCTCGTGGGAGGGTTTCCCCAGCAGGAACTTGTTGAGCTTCTGGCACAGCTGGGTTAGGATCACCGCCACGTGCTCTTTGGTGACTGCATTGTCTTTGTCCAGGCTCAGCACGGCTTCCTCCAGAAACCTGGGAGGTGGAGAGGCCAAAGCCACCCATCTTTTTCACCGCGAAGGCAAGCCGTAGGCGCCAGGCTTCACACTCCAGCCACTTGGGCGCTTCTTACCCAGCAGTTAGCAGTCAGCCCCCTGTGGTGCCCAACTGCACATGCACAACTTGTAAGAAGTGCTTAGGTGTCCTTCCCGATCACCCGATCAAGGTTCCCGATCACCTGTATACCTTGACTACAGCAGGGCATGCACACTTTGCGTCGATTGACTAGTGCCCTCTGGATGTTTCTTTGACCCACTGGATAACCCTATTCAGAGGTATAAACAGGGAACACATTCCTTGACAGCATCAATTGGATTGCTTGTATACACTACCCCATGTCTTTGTTAGTCCCAAAATATTTGTTCATCGCTTCTCTGTTTCGTTCAATCATTCCTCCCAAGCTGTGTCCTAGACGTCTACACATTAGGCACCTCAGTACTTTTCTTTAGTCCCTATAGGAGCAGCATTTCACTAAAACCTTGGCACCAGGGGAAAGGGTGCTGCCTCCTGCCCCTTCCACTGAGAACCTCTAGGACCATAAGCACACATACAGCTTCAGCTAGCATCCCTTGGTAATTAATACAGACTTTTGGGCTAGTTGATACTGCACGACTGATCAGTAAAGTGCAAAAACTTGCACGAAAGATGAAGGCCCACAACAGAGACAAGCCATCTAGCACCACCAGGCCATCTAGTCCTTGTGGGGACCCTTGTTTCCCTACGCCTCGCCTGCACATGTTTTCGTGAGCTGGTAGCCGCCATTTTGGGCAGCCGGCGCGTCACGTAGGTCGTGTCCTTTTCATGACCCCGCGTGACGCGTCGAACCGGCTCGCCGCGAACATGTGTGCGAGGGAAGGCGGACCAGTTTGTCACCTTCCTTTGCGCCACCCTCTCCCCGACCTAGGGAAGACCTCCTCTCCCCTCCGAGCTGACCTGTGGGACGAACGAACCCTCCGCTGGGGAGTGGACTGGGCGATTTGGTCGGAATCGGTTGGCTCGGCAGTGCCTACTCCAAATGCCCCGATGAAGGTGAACCCAGTTGGCTCCACGGACTTTGCTGAGAGATTCTGCCCTGATCGGTTGTACAGGATGCCACCCCTGCTCCCGCGGCTGTGATGACGGATATCGAGGTCCGAGTCCCGCGGCTTGAGCGAGCGACAGGAGCCACTGTCTCCCCGCGAGCCACAGTCGTGTTGTCTGGTATATGTCCTGTATGTGCCAGGCAATAAAGCCTCACTTCGGATTGCCGGAGCCTGTCTACCGCATGTGAGTACCCGAACCCGCACGTGAGCCTTCGGATTCCTCAGGGCTAGTGTACGGCGCGTAGCGTTCTCTAGCGAAGCTAGCCGGGGTCCTCTGCTATCCCTTACGTTAGCCCACATCCTCCACCGCGCTGCTAAAAAAGACGCCCTTGCGCATGAACAAGGCCAGCAAATGAAAGCAGGAGAAGATGGCAGAGAAACAGAGGAGGAAGACAGTGAGCAATGACACCTCTAGCTATGCATGCTTTTGGATCCATTTTAGAACTGAAAATGTGTACACAAACTTTGAAGGCTGTTTTCTCAAAATGAACTTTTTTCCCTTTTGTGACCGCTTATCCCAGTGATATCTCAAGAAATGCTTGCCAGATTTACATCCGTTTTTTTTTTTATTCTGTTCCTTAATAAATCTCTGAGGGCAAAACAAGCCATTTTTTCAAAATTTTTTGTCTCGATTTTGTAAAACATCAAAACGAAATCATGTTGGTATATTTGATCAGCAACACTAATTTTAGTGCTGTGCTAATAAACTTTTTCTGCAGAAATATTTAGAAGGGCTCTGTCTTGCCCTGAGGTACATCTCCTGAAACATGTTCGGGGTGTAACAACAACTCCATAGCGTATTACAGTGTAGACTATTTATAACGTAACCGCTTATAGTGCGGGACCGGATATAACACGGGTTTTTTTGACCACCGGTCTGCCTCCCATAGAACTCAATGCATACGCATACCGCTTAAGATGCGGTTGGCCGAAGCACAATACCGTTTATAGTGCGGTTTTTGGAAGGTCTGCTGATCGACCGGCGCAGCTGGGGCATCGTTTTAAGGTAGCAAAAGAAAAAAGAAATGATGAAATCGGCCATCCGACGCAGCGCGCACACCTTGCTCTCCTTTGACTTCGACACAAAAAAAAAAAAAAAAAAAAAAAAGGGGGGGGGGGGGGGGGGCACCCTTTAGTTTGCGCGTACGCGATAACCACAACTGTCCTTGCTTGATGCACCTCGGAAGATAGCGACTGACTCCCCGTCCGCGCGCGGCAAGTTGTTTCTATTAATCGTGAAGCGCCTGGCCCGTTTTCGCACACGAATCGTGCACATCGGCGTTGCGCGTTCGTTTTTTCATGCTCGTGTCAGTGGGAGGAGCCTGACGACTTGCACCAATGGAAAGGCACGCACCTAATAGCGGGAGATTCGAAGCACTCCGAGCCGGCTAGCCGCGCCAGAGATGTTTAGGCTTATCACCGCAGTATTTTTTGATGGACACTTTTACAAGCAGCGTGACTTTGCGCCCACATTATCAGCTCTTTTCTTGCACGAGCACCTTCGCTTGCGCCTCGTGCGCCATTTCAGCGAGCGGTTGGAAGTGGTTGCTGGAGCTGCCTGCACCGCTTCACGGCCAGTGCCGCCGCAATGTTGCCGCCTCTTACCGCGCCTCACAGACTTGTATCTGCGCCAGTTGTATCTGCGCCGGCGTTGCCGTGCCTGCGGCATGCACTGCAGTGACGCCAATTTAGTGGATTTTCCGCTAAATCTGGCGGATTTCATTTTGTTCTGACAGGAAAAAAATTAGTCTAGCGGCTAGTGGATTTTTTGACTGGCCATTTTCATACATAGCGGATTTCTGGCGGATACCTCACGCAGTGCACCGATTCAAAATCGCCCTGCAAGAAAGACCTTATGACTTTGCTTTCAAGCTTGGTTAAAAAAGTCGTAATTACGGCAGAGCAGATTGACGTTCTGACGTGCAGACTTGAGGACCACTTGAACCCCAAGCCACATCTGGGCTACCTGTTTGAGACGTACGTTGACAACGTGAAAGCTCAGAAGACCTACGGGTTCTCTCTCGCAGATGAAGCTGTGATGCGAGAAAGTTGCATAAGGTTTGTTACCACGCTAGTAGATCAAATCACACAGCGACTTCCCTACAAGATCACAGTTCTCCAGGAAACATCACTCTTATCGATCGAAAACGCTTTGTGCGTCGTGAAGGAGCCACTGATTCCTCTGCTGGAAGCAATGGCAGTGCCCCCTGAGACAATAGAAAAAATTCAAAACCAGTGGAGCAAAATCACCCTCCTGAACTGGAAGCAAATATCATCCACGCAGTCGTTCTGGTGTGAAGTTCACTCCTGTAAGGACGCCTGCGGCGAAAACCTGTTCGCCGAGCTCGCCAGATTTGCCATGTCGATGCTCGTGCTGCCGTATTCAAATGCCGAAGTAGAGAGGAGGTTTAGTCAGCTTAAAATAGTAAAATCCAAGCTGCGGAACAAGCTGAAGTCTGAAACTACAAACGCCATCCTCGTTGTAAGAGCGGGGCTGAAGCAACACCAGAAACGTTGTTTTGATTACGAACTTCCCGCGGCAGTTCTTAGTGCCATCGGGACATCTGCAACGTATGTGCAACCAAGTCTCCTTTCTGGTCCCTGAACAAGTACCAGCGTTCCTGTAGAGATGATATCAGACGACGACAGCGGTGACGAAGACCTCGATGTGTTTTTTGTTCACCTGTGAGTTCTTTTTTTCATCAGTGTTAACATTTATAACTTTTAGCCTAACTTTTTTTTATAACTTTTATAACTTTAGCCTAGATTTTAAGAATGGTAAAGGTATTTATCATACGAAATTGCACTGTTTTTCTAATAATATAGGCCCTAGCGGGAAATTTAGCGGATATGTTTTAGAATCGAGCGGAATCTGGCGGATTTCTTATTGCTTTTTAGTGGATATCTGACGCCCAGCGATGGCAACACTGGTGCACTGCACGATATCGCGAGAAATCGCTCCACGCAGTTCACGCTTTAGAACGTTGTGCAGATAAGCCACCGCTCTTTCCCTTTCCGAACAAGCGAGCTGCCGAAGCCCAAGATTTCCATCACCAGTACGTTGCGCTGATAAGCAGCCACCTTCGGCATCGTGAACACAAGGTGAGGTAAAAAAATAAATCCCGCTGGCGTTCTTATCATGTCCTGCGGCATCTTCATAGACGCTAAAAACAGAGCCGTGGTCTTTCAAAACACAAGCACAACGGAAGTTAGAGCCGCGCTCGCCGTTTGTAAGACCGCGCGGTTTTGCAATGTGTAAGACCTGCAGCAGCGGCTGATGTTAAAAATAATACGAAATAAAGACCGTGCCTTCGTTCTTAGGTGCTGTGTGTTTGGGTGATAAAAAATTTAGGATGACTTGAGAGGTAGGTGTCGACGTGGTTGAATTCGCGCATGTTTTGGTTATAGTGCGGTACCGCTTATAGTGCGGATTTTTGCGGCCCCGGCGACATACGTTATAAGCGGTCTACACTGTAGTTAGCCTTCACCTTGAAAGCGGCTGTATAACTGGCGTACCACCCCACGGCGAAGTGGCACTGAAAACAGCACAGAACAAAGCGACAAAAACTTCTCGAAATGGTGGAAAGCGACCTCTCGACTGCTGCTCCTCCTATGAAGAGATGAAGGGACGACCTAGTAGAGTGCACACGAAACCAGCCCAAACGACAGTGAGAGTGGCGTTTGAGAGACGGCACTAGCTGCCATGCGACTGGTGCGCCTGGATACACCGCGTGCAGACAACTTTCACCATTGCAATTTTGGGGGTGTGAGGATTATGTGAGGAAACAAAAAATCCCAAGTTTTGGCAGCTCACATTAGGGGTGGGAGCATTATGAGAGTGCGAGGATTGCGCGAGTAAATACGGTACTGTACTCTTCATGTTGCTAGTTGTTTCTTGATATTACTGCTGTACTGACTTCCAGCCAAAAAGCTGCATGGAGCATTTGTCGTACTGCTTCGTGTGACAGTGCCCTATCACACAAGCGTGTGGTCCCCACTAGGTTGCATAAGCGGAGTTCCACTGCAACGGCCATCAAACTGTGGTTTGTGGTCATGTGCATGCACACAACATTTTCCTGCATTGCAAGACTTCAGAGCCAGCGTGCATGCATGCAAATAATGCACACACGGCAGAAGTTAAAAGAAGAACAGCTTGCGTCACTTGTTTTTGCACAGTGGTGTGCAGCACAGTCATGGTTAAATGAAATGCAAACATGAAAATACGAACCAGAACCCACAATCTGTGCAATTTCTTTCTATGCAAGAGTACCACAGGTTGAAAATTTGACTCAAATACCGTATTTACACGATTGTATGTCGACACAAATGCAGGTCGACCTCGCCCAAAATTGCATCTCTCCCTCTCCCGAAAAAAATAACATAAAAATAAAATAAAAACAAAAAAGTGAGCGCAGGAAGTACCCCATTTGACAACTTCTGTGTAGTGCTGATTCGTTCCGCCTGTCATGAGTGCCCTGGGCCCGAAGAACTCTCTCGGCGCTCATTTACAGCAGTGACAAGCACATGGCAACGCGACCGTCTACAAAATCGTCTCTCTTCCGTCAGCTACCAATACCGCCTCATACGGCGGCTCTTCCATCAATGATCGATGCTCCGACAAGAGCCATACGCTCATGGTGCGCGCAGTAGATGTTCAAATAGAAAAGCTTTCGTATAAGCACGCGGAATAACCATGCGCTATGGATTGAGCAGGAAACTTATTCGCTGTGAAATGACAACCATCGAAGCAACCGGCAGCGGCCACCGCTGCACGACATCAAAACAAACAACATGGCGGCTGACAGAAGTGTTCGTCCCTAATAAATAAAATGAGCATTACCGAATCCCTTGAATCAGTGCATAAGGCACTGATGTAGGCACAATCATATCACGGTCAGTACATTGTCAAAAACGCTGGTGGGAGGTTAGCTGCTCTAGGTACGGTGGACAAAGGGCACAGATCGGGAACGCCTACTTTCAAAGTCGGCACCACCTTTATTGACGCCAGAATGTATGCAATGGTAAGCGCTACGCTTTGACTTTAACCATAGAAACGAGCGTGTTATGCTTTTCCCGGCTCATAGGACCCCCGATTTCTCAGTTCTCTTCTTGCCGTTACAAGCGGCACAAAGATCGATTTCGATTCTAAGTCAACCCCGCAACATTAGATTGTCAAACTTGAAGAAGAAAAAAAAAGAGGGGGGGACTTACAATAGTGTAAATACGGTATACCCCAACCGCACCATTATGTTATTTCCACGAATTATATTCTTCATATTTTCGTGTCCACTTTTCATTGGTCCATGACTATACACCGCTGCTCCCACCACAAGAGTGCACAAGGCTCAGATTGCAATACTTGCTTCAGCTTTATGTCGCTGTTGGAGGTCAGATCTGCACACAGTTGCTGAATGAGGGACAGCAGGACTGGCTGCTGAAGAGGGCATGGGTACTGGCCGAAGATCGTCTCGGGGGTCACGAGTTCACACGTCGTCACCACCGTGGACAGGTCAGCCACTGACAGGGCCTGGGTGCAGGCAGTACAAAACATTAATTTTAGCGTGCCACGGCCGCCTCAGGCCCGCAGACGGAACGGGCTCTCCTGATCACAACACACCTGGATCAGCAGGAGAACAGTCAAAGTATGGTAACACCAAACCTCACCTTCCCAACACAGCACACAATCTTCAGCGCGAGACACGAGCAGAAAACATGCGACCCATGGCACTGGTTGCATAGGACTGGCCTGGGTGCTCATCAAACTAAAGACACGACAAGCAATCCACCAGCCGTCGATTGCTAGTTTGAAAATCTGGTGCCCTGCGGCATAAGCGATACAGTGAAAGCTCATTAATTTCAACTTCAATGATTCGAATGTATGGATAATTTGAATAGCACAATTTGGTCCGGTAGTCTACGCATAACAAAGCCTGTCAATGCGAACTCGCGTGGATTCTTCCATGGATAATTCCAACTAAGCACCACCACGTTGGCGGCTTGGCGTCTGACAGAGGGCCAGAGAAACGCCCCCTCTGCTTTCACACTAGGCTGCGTCACTTCCAGAACAAAAAAGAGGAGGTGAAATCGGGTAGAACCCATCAGAAACACCAATGGCATGCATTTCGGAAGACGTATTCCTTTTAAACTACGCCAGTGGGGATGGGAGTGCGGTCGCGTGTGCTGCTCTGACAGATGACATCATATCTCGGGTCAAGCGCAGAATCTGTAGCTGCCAGCAGTAGCAGGACCACGAAGCACTAGTGCAGCCATCCGCTCGAAAGTCATGGGCTGATGGAATGCCACCCGTCTCTTCTTCAGTACTGAAGAAGGCGAAGGGAAGGACTTCCCCTACTATCGCTCATGAGAACAAAAAGTGCTGTCTATTAAGGCAGACTACAATGACAGAATTTTTCAAGCAATGACATCTTGACATGCCCTACTGCTTTCAATCAGCGCACGGTTATGTATCACTTTCATTATTTCGAACTTTCATTAATGCAAACTGAGGTGGCATCCCCTTGGGGCTTGAATTAACGAGCTTTTACTCTATATGGCACATAAATTGGCCAACAGTGCAAAGAGGACTAAAGTAAAGTAACTAGATTGAACACAAAATTGGGTAAATTCACGCCAGGATAGGAGTGCAGCCCAGGGCATCCCCAATGCTACCACAGCTCGAAGGCTCTGGCTGAAAGGTGGACCTAAAGAATGTGCTGTAGCCAACAAGTAATTTGAGCATGCCAATTTTAGAAGTATCAATAAGGGCAGGATCATGCTGAATGTACTTTTTTTGCTTGGTGATGTGAACATGGGTATGTGCTGGCCTCTATTAGCCTAACATTATGCTTTGAGTTTGACAAGCTTGGCATGTTGCATAACTCCGCATTACGGCAACCTAATGTTAAGCCTAGATATAAGCCCAACAAGAGCAGTTGGTCAAAGCTCTGTGACATCAACATGGACAATTTATCCCTTTACGCTGAAAAAGCAGCAGCGTAGCCTGCTTCAAGGCAAGGAGCGTCACTGCACTGCTTGCCATTAAAATTCTCAGCACCAACAATAGACAACCTCTTTCACTTTTGTTCGATCACTGGCCCTGACATGGATACATTCCAAGCTCTTGCATCCGTGAACGTGTGTTGGGCTTATTTAACCCCTTCAGCCCTGAATTTTTTCTCTCCTTCGTCAAAAATGTTTCGGTGTGTTTTCTTTATTAATTGTACCCTATAAGATTAAGAACAAAAATTTGAGCTTGTGATGCACATAATTAAAAATTTACAAGCATGACATCTAATTAGGTCATCAGACAGTTAAAATTTAAATTTACAGCAGCAAAAAATTTTTTGCTGGTTTTCCTAAATTTTGGAAAGCAATAAGCCCACAGACAAAAAATAAGGCTGGCAGTGGTATCGATTTACAGCCATGCCATAAAACTAGAACTTCAGCACTTGGGGTAACCCCGACGTAAGTTTGGTCTTCACTGCAATGCCTTCCGCTTTCTAGAGTTCAGCTATGGCAAAAAACGAACAATTGTGATATCCATCCAAAGAGGCGTCCTTGAAGAAATAGTTTCCAGAAAAATAGCTGGTTGGGTTTTGTTCTGAAATTGCTAGAAGTCTTTTGGTTCATGTCCTAAAATATAGGACCCCAGGGCCGAAAGGGTTAAGCTTTCCAATGCTGGTATCCGGACATGCAGTGTACTGTAGTGCTAGCTTCGTGCTACTTTGGCTTTGTCACTTTGCCTCATTGCTCCGCGTGTAGGCAATGCTCTAGACCAGTGTTCTTTTTTCCCACATGAAAAATAATTGTCTAGTTGAGAGATTTAACGGCCTACATGTCTGGGCACTAGTCGCCACTGCAAAGTGGAGAGATTACTGCTAAGTTTTCAGGCAAGCTAAGACAGCACACACTGGTGGGTCAGAACAACGCCCACGATGCCATGAGCATGCGCCTGAGAGCATCACAAACGCTCTCCGCATTATCGCTCCCCACAGGGAGAAAGCCCTCCAGAAAAACGGTTGCTGCACCCCCCGGCTCAGCAAGCACCACCAGCAGTGGCAACAGCGAAAAGCACCTGCTGGAAGGCCATGTTGTAGTGGCCCTGGCGCAGCAGCTGGGTGATCTGCTTCATGACCAGGTGCGGGTCGGCCAGGGGGATGGGCGTGGCGGCACTGGAGCGGGCGGCAGCAGCCGCCCCCTCGGCTGCGGCGGCGGCCACAGACTCCCGGAGCGCCGCCTGCACGTCCTGGCGGAGGCCGGCCGCGAGCACCTCCTGCTGGCTGGACAGGGCCTGCAGCAGGGTTGCCTGCAGGCCCTGCAGCCCCTGGGCAGTTGCCTCGACCAGGGGCACCCGCAGGTCCGGGGGCGCCAGGGCTGCCTGGTGCTCGTGCAGGAAGCCCTGTAGGCTGCTCTCCACGACCACCTGGACGGCCTTCACCAGCTCCTCGACGCGCGCCTCGCTCTGCTTCTCCACCAGGTGCCGCGACTGCTGCAGGAACTCGCGCGTGCCCTTCTGGAAGGTCTCGTTCACCTGCAGGAACAGGTTCTGGCACAGCCGCTCTACCGAGGGCACCAGCGTGTTCTGCAGGATCTCGCGGCACGCCGTCTGCACGTTGGTCTGCACTGCCGTGTGCACGGCCTGTGTCACGGCCTCCGTCACCACCTGAGGGAGCGGGGGGAAAGAACCCTCACTCAGCTCACTCACACACACACCTGCACTGGCCAAGGGAAATGCTGCAACAGGAGAGAAACCCCCGAGCACAAACCTTGCTTTTGACGGCCTTGGCGAGGGATTCTCGGATGAACACTTCGGTAGTTTCCAGCCTCCTAGAGATGTCGCACCTTGTCAAGTCCAGGATTTTAGCCACAGCTGAAAACGAAAATACAAGCAAAGGGGAAACTGAATTTTGAACATTTCCCGCTAATGCAGCATAAATACTAAACATGCTTACTTCGCACCACGACACCTAGCCTATAGAAACAAAGAACGAAATTGCAACTGCCACGTGAAGACTACGCATTACTTGATTTTTCCTTCGTAATTTATGCAATGTACAACCTGTATTGAATGTAAGAATCTGAGCACAGCTGACAAAGCAAATTAGAATCAACTGGTTTAAATGCTCTTGGTTGACTGTCAGCCACTTATTTATTCTTGCAATGACTTCTGCAACCAATACACAACACACCGCAGTTTACTCGTTCCCTCAAGCCTTTCATGAGAACTATAACGAATAAAAAGATGGAATGAAATCTCGCAACACTTTGTTGGTGTTTAGTTCATCAAGCTTGGAAAACATGCTGGAGAGAGAGAAAAACAACTTTGTTTCCAGGGAAGCTAGAAGAGGGAGGGAGGGGTGGGAGTGCCCTGTTCTTTTCAGTCGTCGGCTAGGAGTCCTTGACCCCTGGTGGCTTCAGAGCACAGGTTTGCTCCGGCTGGCCGGCCGCAGGCAGCCACTCGCTCGCCGGCTGAGCCGGCTGGAGAGTCACTTCAGCCTGGCCGTAATGGCCGTGCTCTTCTCAATTTTGGTTTCAAAAACCTCAGATTTTTTACGGTCGTTTGCACCGCAGATACGTATATTTAGGCTGTCATATTTTGCTTCTAGCAGTATTTTTAGGCAGACTATCAGAATTTAGGCAGAAAATCACGCCTTGAAGAGGTTGAAATTTCGAAGTGCAGTTGGCCTTTAAAGCGTCTATTTTTTCTTGCAGGAGACTAGCTTCTGTCAGCGATTCACTAAGCAGCCTTCGCTTCTTTTCTTCCAGTTATTTGACAAGAGCAGCGACTCTTTTCTTGTTCTTCTGAACACCTGACTCCACCAGTCTTTCTTCTTTTTTTGCAATTCCTCTCTGAAGACGCTGTAGGAATTGCAAACCATCTTGTCAGTAATTAAAACTTTGTCCACACCACCTGCTGCCAACACAGCATTGTGCACCAGTCGCCGTACTATGAGCGAGTCTTCTTTCAAGTTTTCGACGAGGCATTCTTTGTTGACTGAGAAGCCTCTTTTTCCGGTAGCCTTGCCGTGAGATAAGCAGAGGATAATCTTGATAAAAGAGAGAAGCTCTTTGTGATCATGCGAGCAGAGATCTAGCCACAGAACGTCCAGCCCCTGCTCTTTTCTGTCAAAATGAGCAACTTTGCCTGGGCAAGACCTGGTGAACAGATCTGTGTGAAAGAACGATGGGCCCTTTCTGCTTGTAGACTGCTCAACCACTGGTGCTACGAAAGCACTTTGCTTTCAGAGCAGCTTTCACAGTGCTCCCTCCCACACAACGAGTTTGACAGGAGTTCCAGGAGGCTGGTCTGGAAACCCCTGTTTGAATACGACACGGCGACCGGAGCAGACAGACAGATACATTTGTTACCCTCTACCTCCTTTTGTCCGAGAGAGCGCCCTTCTCCCAGCCTGGCCAGTTGGACTGTAAGTGACTGAGCAACGTGTCCAGCGTACATTATTGGAGTGCGAGTAAAGGTTGGCATTGGCCATTAATGTATTAAGTTCCTGGCTGTTCTCTACCACTACGCCAGTTGGCAGTCCGCGGTGCAGTTCAGCTTAGTCTCGAGTTCGACCTAGTTTGCCAAGAACCCTGATCCCCAAAGGTTCATGCAGGCACTGCAAGATAAAAATTTGAAACTCTGCCGAGTTAATTGCAATTAGGCAATAATTGCCTTTCAGAAATTTTGAAATTTTCAGTTTGAAAATTTTAAACAGGTGCCACTAATGAGAGCAGTTTCAAATAATACCAGTGTGGCTGTGGTTGCTACAAGGGCATTTAGAAATCTCCAACAATGCTGTTGCATTTTTGCAATTAGCGCCAAGTTTGGACAGGCATAACTAATTTCAACTAAATTTTAGGGCATTCGCCGAAACACAAGTCCACAACGGTAACAAGACTCACCACGGTGACACCTATGCCTTTAGATGACAAATTACAGCTTTGCTATGTTTTCAGTCACTTTGCCAGAAGCACTTTTCCATCTACAGCTCTTTTGAGACCACAAATATTTAAATAACCAACATTTTAGGATGAAATTTCATCTAATTTAGTTCATTTTATTACTGTTGGAATAAATATTACATGGTCGAGGTATTAGCAATGCGACATCACATTTTACCCAGAAACGAAGATCTTTATTTATAATGAAATTTTATCTAATTTAGTGTATTTCATTTTGTTGAAATAATTATCGCATGGTCGAGGTATTCGTAATGCGACGTCACATTTTACCCAAAAACGAAAATTAACCCTTTGAGGGTCGAATTTTAACACGAAAGTGTTTCATGCCCGGCTACGCAAAGATTTTGGTGACATGATATCCGTCACGGAAGTGACGTCGCCAGAAAAGGTGCCATTGACGCGGCGACGCCCGGTTTTGATCCCACGACTCTCTGGCCACAACGGGAGGTACGTGGCGCTCTTCCCACTGCGCTACGAACCGAGACGTGAGCAATGCTACGAACGTGCCTTATGTCCTTCCCTATGACTCATTCAGATGGTGCGCGCCCTCTAGAAGAGGCGAAACGAAGTAGCGCATCATGACGCTAATGAGCGCCGACAGTTGGCGCCTCGATGCTGGCGCCTTCGTGTATGGAGGACACGCGTGAATTGAGGAACACTCCCCTGTTTTTCATTTCTTGCGTGTTAGTGTCACTTTGTCTGGCAGGGTCAGGATCGCGAACCCTTTGCACAAGAAGGTAATTCCTTTAACATTCAACTGCTCCTGTGAAAGCCCCTTTCACTTACGTGTTTTGCAGATTCCTATGAAAGAGGGATCTGATTTAAATTCTTCGAATCTATTTTGAGAGAAAATTGTAATTTTTTAGGGTGACCATAAAGTAACAAAAAAAAATTGTTTGTGTTGTTACATACATGTGGTTTATTCATAAGTAACACAAGAAAAATTCTAAATAAAAACGAGAGAGTAACAAGCCGGCACCTTTTGACTGAATCGAAATCGAATAGACATCAGTTTCGCAGGCGCAAAAAGCGGGAAGCGCCCGGAGGACGATACCGAAACCAGCCGCTGTGCACGGGCGCGCGGCCAGATGTGCGAGCGATAGACGGCACACCGTTCTTATAAAATACAAAAAGAGCCTTATCAGTTTCACAGGCGTTCTTCGTCTGTGGCAGGCGCAAGAAGCGAGGCGCCCGGGCGCCCTGTGGGCGATTCCCAGCGCGCCCCCTCGTTATCGGATGCGCAAGCGATAGCCGGCGCGCCACTGAAATCATAAAAAAATAAAAAGAAGAGCCATGGGAGCAAGAAAATAATTTGACGTATTTCCGCAGTGTGGCAGTACATGCCAAGCAAGAGAACTTGGCGAAAAAGGCGCGCTTTTTAAACATACAAGCGATGACGTACATATACGTTTATTGACCATTTTGAAGGTGTTTGCAGAGGACGTATACGTACGTCCGTGACCCTGAAAGGGTCAATTATAATGTAAAACACAGCCACAGAAGAACTTGGAACTTACTGTGATCAAATATAAAAGAGAGTGACCAACTACCGCATAGAATAAATTTCAGCAGAGGCACCCCTTACACACCTGTTCAACTCTAAGCTTAGCCCAGTCCACGGTGTAAGATATATTATTAGGTGAGGACACAGCTTACAAAACGAACGTGCGCTCTTGGTTTTGATAATGTCGCCAAACTGGCGCCGCGGAGACCGTTGATGGCAGCGCCCTCCAGCGGCAGAGAAAAGAAGCTGCCCGAGCGCCGCCAACTCGGAGGTGTTCGGATCTCTTCGGCGCCTTGTCAGGCCTTCTCGGCAGCTTCCGTAACCGGTCGTCTGCTCGATTTCTGCTCGCCGCAGCTTGGCTGGTTCCGTCGGCCGGGGGTGCAGACGATAATTTGAAGAAAGCCGTGCGAAAGCCTTTGCGCCCGGCCCAGTATTTCAATGTGTTCTAAGCATGTGTTTTCAGTCAGTAACAATCAAAAGAAGGTATAAAACGCTAAACCGAAGGGAATGTGTGCCGCGGTAGCCGTTGAGCGCTCACAAAAATGAGATTTGATACTGCGCTTTTTATGCTTGCGCAAAAAAAAAATGGGGTGCAAATGTTTTATTGAGTACGTACTGCAACGGATGGCAAGAAAACGTGACAGTAATTAACGTTACCTGTGATCCTAAATGAATGAATGCGTGCTCTGCAGCCATCCCCAGCAGAAAATGATGCTACTTGCCGTCAGCATTTTTCTGAGAGTGCGGTTGCGCGAAAGGGTTCTTTTTGATGCTTTGAGGGGATGCACTACTGAATGTCGAAGAGGTGCACGCTCGCAAAAGATGCATTGCCGTCGACTTTAACGTTGGCTACAACCCCCCAAGCTACTCCGTACAAGCAGCGGCAAAAGAAAGCGTCCGCTGCCGGAACAACGCCCCGACATACAACGAAAGTAGGCACTTTGTGAAATGGATTAAACTGGCGGCGAGTACGCTGATGTTTCTTCGTCGTAAATGACGTTGCACAACTGGGGTAAGTCCATGTACGAAGCAGCGGAGACGAATTGATGTTGTCAAACTCACTGCCGGTGTCCAATGTTCTGAGGAGCTGCGCGCGCGTCTTAATGAACTTAGGACGCCCGAAATCTCGCAGTTGTTTAAACAATGCAATAAATTACATGTTAAGATCGCGTTGTGTAAGTTCACACGGTGAGCTCAAACAATGTTGTTTTACACGCATGCCGCTGGTTCCTGCGAACCACCTGGCTAAGGACAGTCGTTGTTCAAGTCACTTGAAGCCTCGGTCGCTTCGAAGCTTAGTTAAGAGTTCCGCCACCAGATGTCCTTTCAGTCAAAGGTCCACGCGCGGCGCCACGGCGCCACCAACTCTATTTGACAGATTTTTGGGCTGCTGTGTCCACACCTAAAAGTATATCTTACACCGTGGCCCAGTCTCACAGCTCCTCGAAACGCTACGGCTGCTCAGCATTGCTGCCCACTCACTCGGAACTACTGAGTTCTTGACCTCGGCGGCAGTGGTCCTCTCCAGGTGGGCGGCCAGTATGGTGCCAATGGTTTCAGCCATCGAGCCCATCTGCTTCTCCAGCCCAGCCTTGTGGGCCTCGCCCAGCTCCTGCAGGGCGACCTCCAGGCGGGACAGCAGGGCGCGGTGGGCCCTCGACTCGGCCACCAGGGAGGCGAAGATGCTGTCCTCGCAGGAGCGCCGGTCGAGCAGCGCCTGCAGCTGCACGCTCTGCTCGCTGCACTGCGCACTCAGGGCGGCCACACTCTGCGCAAGGCTGCTGGTCTCCTCCAGCTGCTGCGAGGCCAGCAACTCCAGCTCACCCAGCACCCGGACGGTGCCCTGCCCGTCTGCTGCCTGGTACAGGCCGCCGCCCTCGTCGCAACTGCGCCAGAGACAGGAGGCCCTTGCAGCAACAGCTTGGGGTGTTGGTCAGCCACCACTCCCGTCAACTTCACACGCACGCAGCGGCTGCCCTACAACTGGTCCACAAAAGATGGTGGGTGCTAATGTATTTGAGCTAGCCTGGAGAGTACGGGGCAGAAAGGGCATGGCATAATTATGGAACTTGCGTTACGTTAGGCTGCATCTGAGTTGCACTGGTACCTTTTCCAATATCTTGACTGAAGAGCAGAAAATGTACAAGTGCATCAGTGACATGGCCAAAGCAAAAATGTACTAGGATGTCAACGGCACTGAAAGGGTCATTCTCGCTTACAGCAGAACCTGTCACTAGGATATAGACGAGTTTTAGAGGGTGCTCTGCACCGACAAGGATAGTTCAGCACTGGCACGGCTGGAAGTGGCTGCAAGGCTGCGCAAATGAAGATGTTTATCTGCAACGGTGCAATGAAAAGTTTGTGGAGAGCCCACGCAACATACCCCCTTTTAATAAGTGACTGCCACTGCGGAAACTGCCACCAGCACTTGGAAACACATATCGGAAATAACATCACATTCCAGTCTCTATACTTGGGGACAAATTTTTCTGTGGCAATGCCAAAGCCAAACCACACCGTTTCGCTGTGCACCTGGAAATAGTTCCAACAAAAATAATTGGCTGGCTGGAACCTAAGCAATTCAAAAATATACAGTTCCAATGTTTTAGCCTTGGACTGATAATGTCACTAAATTACACAAGCCAGAATATATAAAAACAGAGAGCAATATTTTTTAGATTTTCGGTTTTTTTTTTGGTTGCAGCTACAGTTGCGGCTGTCACCACTGGCGTCGCAATGGTTCTTAAATGAAAGGGGGAAGGGGGGACACAGCATGGCATGCTCGTCAATGGACTTCGGCAGCTCACAACTTCATTCTCCACACAGGACTTTTAATGAAAATTGAGAAGCAATAGCTCTAAAAACAACGAAGCAAGAGGTTTCTGAAGTGTATGCCCAAGTGATACTGTTGCAACTGGGACTTTCCGTCGTTTCCGCAATCTATTCGGACAGCCAGTTGGCCAAAGTAAGCGAGCACGTGCGTAAGCGTGCGCGCATGCTTCTCTTTCGGTATACTGCACGTGTGCTCCGCAAGTATGCTACACGTCAGTGGTGCTTGCCCAGTTTTGAGCTCCAGAAGAGTTTAGAAATCAGTGCATGCCGTCAAAACTGCAGCGCTGGCGAAATTCACTTCACTTCTGAACCACCGAGGGTTGGGCGGTATTGTGCACGGTTGGTCCGAGTTCTCCAGTCTAAGCGTTGGCTTGTATTTACAAACAAATGTAGCGTGGGGAAGGAGAGACACTAATACGCCTGCGGGCTCGGTGGTCGGGCTGTAGTGCACTCAACCACGGAGCACATGCAAAGAAATGAACTGTATCAAATGGGTATCTGTCACGCCAAAACTTAAACCGAAACCAGATTATTGGGAACTACTTTGGCGCACAAACAGAGCAGTTTGCTTCCTTTCGCCCTCCACAGAAAGTTGTCCCCAACTATAGTGTTCTTCACAACATGGCGGACGGCTTGCTCGTTACTTCTCGGGGACAAGCGGAAAAAAGAGATTCCTGGCACGAGCTTGGCTAGTCAAGCTCAATTGGGGAAAAGGCCCCTTCCGGCGCAAGCGCAACCACCACCTAGACACAAGTCAGGCGGCCCCCTCAGCTTGCAAAGCGATTGCGCCACACAATGACAAGAACACCCACCCACTAAAGTCAGAGATGCTCCTTTGCTGCTAGTCTGAGTTGTCCTTCCACCGACAGACTTTGTGCCTGGCACAAAGGATGCCTCACAGGCTAGCCTAACCTGGGCGTCTCCACAGTTAGATGGCCGATAACGTATACCATGACAAAGAAAATAGCAAAACAATGCTCACTAAACTCTTAGCTTCCTCTATGTAATGGCTGCTAAAATACTAAAAAAATAACCATCAAAATAAATGCACGAAAACGCAGTAGCGGAAAAATGCAAGGATGAGAAATAAATATGCAAACTGAAATACACTAAACGAGCAAAAGCAGCCAAGATGGAAAAAGAAAAAAGAAAGAAGGCGGAACACACAAGCACCAAATGGAGGGATTATAGAATGGAAAATCTGGTATGTATTGAGGTGAAAAGCACAATATAAGAAAGGAAAAAAAACTATACAAAAACTTTTTCCAAGAGACCAAATTGTTTAACAGAGAGTGTTGTAAGGAAGTACTACACTAAAATGATGAATGATGCAGTCTGTAGGGGAAAAAAAAAAAAAAAAAAAAGCCGACTTTGTTTTTACAAGAAAAATCCCTATGAGGAAAACATTTACCTTCCCTGCAGCCTTACTAAGTTCTGAAGGTAATGCAGGGAAAGTAAACTAGAAAGTCGTGAAGGTAATTAAAACGGAGACACCTGCGACAGAAACACAGTAACGTGGAACAGCCATGACATGTTAATTAAACCAGAGTCATCCAATGCTTTTACTGGTGATGAAACTTCAGCGTCCCTTTCATAAAGAGAGAGTGCGTGCCGCTGCAGGCGCCACAGGGCTACGAGGACATCCGGCGGCCGCGCATGCCAGCTCTCACTGCATTTCGTTGCCCCGCTCTAATTTAGTTGAATCTTTTCCCCTAGTCATCCAATCTTCATGAGCATACATTGCCTGCTTTTCATTGGTGGATTTCTTTCTTCCTTCAATTTGCTCCCCACTTTTTTTCCGATCGCCGCCTCTTACTATCGTTCATTTTGGCCATGGCAGTTTCACACTCTGGCTTTTTCCCCTCTCAATTTGCTCGAACACATCAGCCTTATCTCGCAAGCGTGAGGCGCAAGACTGGCGGGCTATAAATAGCGCAGGTCAGCACCGGCGTCGCGTAGCGCGCACTGCAGGCCTGGCGGGATAGCACAGATGCCGTAGAGGGGAGGGGGGCACAAAATAGGCGTTTCATTTTTAGAAACTAAGTTTCAGTTAGGGGTTTGCAAATAATGCGAGAACATGCTAAATATAGCAGCTTAAATAAGTTCTAAGCCAAACTGCCAGGCAAGATCGTCTACTAGTCCAGCACTTACCCGTGCACCGCTCGTACGACAACCCGGTCACACAACACTTTCACGTGGTCCCTTGAAAGTTGCATTATCGGGGTTTCACTGTACCTTCAACCAGATAAAGCTGACCCTTTGCTAACCTGCCCAGGCACGCCCAATGACTCCACTGACTGGAATATCCAACTCTGTGAACTCGGGGCTGCCTTGGCAGAATGCACAAACAGCGCCCCTGGACCGGACCATATCGCTTCGCAATGTCCTTACCAACCTTGGGGATGAAGCACAAGCAAACCCAAGCAACCACTTCAATCCCCTAGCAGGAGGGAGAGGAACTTGCCCCTGCGAGACCATTATGCCTTCCATTCGTGGGTCTGGGAACCACACTGTCGGTTTCCAGACCCACCAATGGAGGGGGTCTGAGAAGGGAAGGCCACTAATCACCATCACCTGCTTCTGCCCCTACGTGCCGCGTGACCTTCAGCAGACAAAAGAAAAGGCTCGACCTGGAAAAGCTCCGCTGTCAAAAGTTAATGGAAAAGTACTGTTGAGATATGTTCATAAAAGAACAATCAATGTCACCAGTTTTTTTTTTTTTTTTACTTGTGAGACAAATATGGTTGGCACCCCAGACAGTGTAAAGTTAGGGTATCAGTGAGATGAAATTAAGGGCATTCAAGGCAGAGGTAAGTCCCTCTCTTCACCATATGCCTCTACCTGAGCCGTCCCTTTCGAGGCAGCATGCTTAGTGGCCATCCCCTGCACCTCAATTATTGCTCTGCCTGACTTGTTTTTCAGCAGAGCAGTCCAGCCTGCGTGAAAGCCAACTAGTGACAAGCAGTCCACCACGGTGTAAGAATATTTAGGTTGTACTGGCGCACCATCATTATCTGCTTACAGTGCCACTATGCTCATCACGAACAGCTGCCTACCATCATCATCAGCAGTGCTTGCCCGGGCCTGCGTCAACAGTTCCACGCGACACAAGATCGAACACGACTGCGCTCCAGGGGCGGTCGCATGTCTACGCCTCTCTCTTAAGTTCCGGTTGGGCCTTGCGCACCTGAATAAATGTAAGGGGCCACAGCACATCACAGAGTCCACGGCTCCCTTTCATACAAGGTGTTGATACTCGCCAGCTACGGCGGCGGAGAACGCGGCCAGACCATGTTCACCCTTGGTGCATGCGCAGACCGCAGTGGCGCGGGGGCACTGCGAACGAGGGACCGGCTATCGCCTGCGGAGTGGCGGGCGCAGCTGCGGTGGATGCGCAGCATGCTCGACTTCCTGTGTCGTTCAAGCTGCATTTCCGTGTTTTCTGTTGCTGGAGTTAACCCCGAGGAGTAGACATTATGTTTCAGCTTCCACGTTGTGTCCGTCACCGATCAATGCGGCTGGTGCCGCAGTGATCGCCGCAGTGATCGCCGCATTGATCGTTGTGGAACTCGCGTGGTACAGCGAGGCGACGCAGTGCACGGATGTCGCGGCAGCCCATGTGCTTTTTCGATGGCTAATCTCTGCAGAAGGCACTTGTAATGCATTTTGTTTTCTCCAGCCAGAAAGGTGACTTGTAGTTAAAAATGTCTGTTTACACGTAATGGCCATTTTGGCTTCCGTGGAACAAAGATATTTTTTTTTGTCCTTTTGCTGAATGTATACATGGGCAATCAGAGACATAGATAGAGCAATGCTATTAACACACCGAATCGTTATATTAAAATAAAACGAAGACAACAAGAATGTTGGTTGGTCCGGTTCTTTGGAGTCCTGCACGTACCCGTATTTTTGTGCAGATATTACAGGCAACGAAACAAATGACGCTTAGGCAGTACTAAAGCCGAAAAACAAAAAATGTTTCGCCGCACGATCTATTTATTTTTTTATTTTTTTTAGCGCAGGCGTATAAGAACCCCCAAAAACTGTGGAAAATAATAGCCACCACAATGGAAGGCTCCAAATTAGGACCGAACGAGATTATTCACACAGCACAGAACACGGGCACCATTTGCATTTTTTCGCTGATGCCGCAGTCAGTGTTGCTTTTATGTTCTTCGATTGAGCTCCTTGTCAGTAAAATCTCACAATATCAAAAGTTTTGAGGTCACAAGGTACCCGGACAAAATAATTAAGGCTTCTGCAAATTTTGACAAAAAAAAAAAAAAAAAAAGACAAGGAAAGAACATGGGCTTTTGTGTTTTCCTTTCTTTGCCTTTGTCTATGCGCAGTTTTTTTTTTTTTGTCAAAATATTGATTGTAGGGTTTAACGCGCCGACGCAGCATAGGCGATAAAGCGTGCCGCTGTGGAGGGCTCCGGATTAATTTTGGCCACCTGGGGATCTTTAACGTGCACTGAAATATCGTACACACAGGTGTTTTTGCTTTTCGCCTCCATCAGAAAAGCGGCCATTGCGGCCAGGAATCGAACCCGCGACCTCGTGCTCAGCAGAGCAACGCCTTAGCCACTGAGCCACGCGGTTTTGTCAAAATATGCAAAAAAGAGAGAGAGAGAGAGAGAGAGAGAGAGAGAGAGAGAGAGAGAGAGAGAGAGAGAGAGAGAGAGAGAGAGACCAGTTACCCCCAAGTTCTAAATTTATGAGGAATAATTGAGGCTACCGATGGCGGTATCTTTCATGTGTTTTTAAATAAGCATTTACACAGGCACACCACATGCCGTATGCCAGGGCAGCGGAGAAATTAAGTTTATAAGTTTGTCATCCACCTGAATGCAGCCGTATGGCTGCATTCAGGTGGATGACAAACTTTACTTCGCAGAAACTTACTCCACCTTGGGGGTTTCCCCTAAATCTGGTCGGTTTATACAGCCATCTCTGGCCCAGTTTTTACCCACTGTACATTTTGGTTTAAGATAATATGCTGGTAAAGCTGTATAATTTAACCCTGACTCTATGAAGTACGGTCCCCAAAGTCACTTTACCACGCCGACAAATTATTCTAAACTGACATCCACCAATCCCAGTTTACAGTTGCACCAGTATTTTATATCTGTGCGTGCATGCCTGTGTTTCCGTGAGATAGACAACCACTCAGCCCCGTCGGTATTGGCGTAAAAGATGAGCTTGATAGAGAAACGCCTGGGAATTTTTCACTGACCATTTTCGCATCGAGTAGGTAGCACTGCAGTGCCTTAGCCATTAAAATGTTGCATATGTAGTCTTGGTTTCGCTTCGTTCTGGGCCCTCATGCATACAGTGGCGGAGGCATCCTGCTACACAGCAAAACACCTCGGGTGGTGTGCCTTGCAATGGAGGTGGCGTTTTTGATACAGGCGAAATACGGAAACGTCACTGACGTCTCTGGACCCATTAACCAGAGTTGGGCGAATTTTACCATATCCTTTAGACGGCGGGCATTACCGCCTCACAGCTTCGGTACTTTACACTGCTCAAGCAACATTTTATGCTACGTGTAGGCTTTTCGGCCCAAATGGGCGAGCGTGTGCGTTTAGGACAACCATTTATTTTAAAAGGCGGTAAAACTACGCTCTTGGGAGTCGCGCGGATGAGCAAAAAAAATTATTTGCAATAAAAGCGTTTTGACAATGAGCTCGGAAGGCTAGCACGACCGCGTTCTCGCTGCTGTTCCCCGCACTGCTGCAGTTTCTGCGAGTAAAAATGACAGTAGCCCAAAATTATTTGGTGTGGACTGCATTTTCAATGTCCGTGCCTATCTGAAATTAAAACACTTCACGTACACGCCGCTCCATCGAACGATCCCACAGCACCTGCATTACGGCCACCACAGCTCAGCGAGAAGACAGCCTCCCGTGGCGGGGCGCACTCTGGTGGCGTTCCGGAGAAGCGCATGGAGCGGCGAACAAGATCTGGCCGCGCCGCCGCGTGCAGTGTCAACACCTGAACATTCTTACACCGTGCAGTCTACGCACACGAGGAAGTTTGCATAGCAGAGCTGAGGCCCTTTGCAGTGTCGGCCAAGCTATAGTGCCCCATCGGATGCCCCTGGCCCTGTTGTGCGGCCGAGCACAGGCACTCACCCTCCAGCAGGTGCTGCCACCCCCGGGTACCCATCGCTGCTGTCTGGGGGCTGGGGCCATGCAGCATCCTCCGAGGCCCCCTCGGGGGCCGCAACCAGGGTGGCAGAGCTCCTGTTGGCCGCGCCCCCTTGGGCAAACAGAGAATCTTCAAGGGCACCGTCGTAATCCGGACCAATGTCCAGCTCCTCAAATTCCTCCTCCTCCTCTTCCTCCTCATCTGTACTGTGTGAGGCTAAGAGAGAGAGAGAGAGAGAGAGCAACATCATGCATGTGTGGGGAAGAACAAGAATAAAAAAGCGGCAGCATGAACTGGGCTAGAAACAGCGTGCACATTTGCTGCCAGCACCTTGTTCAATGGCATTTTGCCAACACAAGCCCTACTCACTGCAAACGAGCTTGTACAGAGGGCAACACCCTTGTCTATAACACAGGTTTCGTACTTATAGCGTTATCTTGCCTAGGCCGAAGAACATTTGAAGAAAACTATTGTGTCATTCTGATGTCTTGACCATATATTTTGACCTCAACGTTTTTTGTGACAACTTTGAGAGCGCAGTTTTGCGAGATAACCGGTTCAAGTCAAACTCCGTGTTATAGACAAGGGTGTTGCGCACTGTACCTTGCATACCACAGCACAGTTTTTCCCCAAGTGGCTGTTTGTCCCAGCCAGAAGGCTCGCTTTCCTCTAACTTTTCTAATGTCATTTTAGGGCAGAAAATTTCCCTATTGTTTGAAACTAATTATTAACAGCCCAACAACAAAATATACCACCACCACCAGGTGGGGCTATGGCTACATCAGCTGTGCCAAACATTCCCGGAACTGTTACTCGTAAAACTCTCCCCGTGCGGCACGCACCGCCATTGCTTCCACTTTTCCACTGACTGCCTCACATCGAGAGTGCAGCAGCTAGACACTCCACTTTTCTGGCTGTGAGAGAAGGCAACAAACTGATAGCTACAAGTTCTCAGAGCAATGCCTTATGTAGGCGCCATGGGCACAAGTTTACATACACCTGAACAAGTACTCAGCTAGGTCACTTATGCCTCTCCACTACTATGGTGTACACTTCCCAGCAGCCCCCACCCCCTTGCATAATCGAAGTACAAATTTAAGCCTCACAGTTTATTGGCTCGTGCATTTTCAAGAGTGCTGGGCAGGTACAGCAGCAGCGGCTGCTACAGAAAGGCATCCTTTGTTGCCACAAAGTGGCCAGCCATTCATTCTCCTGCTTTCTCTACCAGAACGTGTCCAGCAATAGCCCAGTGTCAAGCTGCGGCAAATTTTCGGGACAGTGTGGGTGAAAAAAAATGACACACCATTAGCTAGCCTCTCTGCTGGTGCCATGATGTCAGCCACCTCTTGGCTGGATGAACTGGCCGTGCTCCGTTGCGACAACTTGCGCTGTGGCAGCCCCGGCAGTTCAAGCGGGTCTTCGGTGTCCAGCTTTTCTGTCACCAAATGATCGCCTGCCTCAGGCTCTTCTTGCGACCGCACACCATTTGCGGTTCCTGGAGAGCCCAGTGATGATGTCACTACTGGAATATCGCAGATGTGACTTGGAACGGGTGTTGGCGTACCGTTAGTACTTTGGTCCGGTGACAAGACGAGTAGCAGTGTTTCTAAGGGAAAATGGTGCACCCACACACACCGCTGTCAAACTGAAACCCAGCAACATCCACAGTGCAATGGGGCAGGTAAGTAGTGCGAGACGAAGAAGAAATGTTCCCAATTAAACCAAGGAACACAAGTGAAGCCTCTGGTAAAGTAAGGCAAAAGGTTCAAAACTAGGGTCAATTTTCAACAGAGTGCCCGTTCTTCCCATAACTTGTTCTCTCGCTGTTCTGCGGAGGCAAACGTTTGTCACTCAAAGCTAGCCTCAAGGAATTGTCTACACATGGCCATGCAGATGGGCGTGGGTGTACAGGAGTCAATGGCAACAGGCTTCCAAGGCTGCACATTCTGTGCAAGCTTTGAGAATTCATAAAATCTACTGGCCACAATGCCAACAGACAGATCAACCATTCCACTTCCAGATTTTTCTAGTACTGCATGCACTGGCATCAAGTTCCACTACACATCACATAGTAAAGGTAGCACTGCACAACAAAAAGGGGGAAGGGAAGTGGGGAGGGGGGGAATAAATTGGCATTTGAGAGGCTTGGCACACAAAGCCCAGACTTTCCTTGTTGCAAAACCACTCTACCTGAAAACTTGTGCTATATTTGCCATCTACAGGTTCAAAAGAGGTGGATGCTTGAACTTTTTAAGAATTCACATGTGAAGGTGAAAGCCTAGTTGGACTTTCTGTTGACCTGCTGTTCTTTCTGTTGAATTCCACTAGTCATTTTGGACCAGGTATTCTTGTTTCGCAAAGGAAAATGTTCTAATTGATCTGGAGCAATAGTGCCACTGATCGATTTGCATCAAATCACCGGACGAATTGGATTTGACCTGGATTTGACCTGGTACTGCACAGCCAAAAGGGCAATTCACACAAATGCGGAGTGCCGTGGCGTAGTTTGCACTGGCCACTGTGCTAGCTGTAAAAGACGCGTTTTCCTGCTTGTTTTTTAAAGAAGGCTCATCATATGGCTGTGAAAGCCATGCCATGTGTGCTCAGCACACCAGGTGCAACGGCCTGGCCTGTGTGTGTCCCCTGCCCATTTATTGGTGCCAACAAAAGGCGTCAAGCAGCGCAAGTGAATGATAGGTGGTGACAGTTACAGCAGGCTCAGAAATAGAAAGGAAAAGTTCAAACACAGCTCTGGGTGTAATTTATCAGCTGGCTGCACTTTGGCTTGCTTGGTCTTTGGCTGATGCTGACGTGGCCACAACCTTTTGAGTCGGATGATGCCAGAGTAAACTTGCTTAAAAAATAAAACAAAAAAAAAAAAACTGTGTCACTGTACTGCCCTATGTACATGCAATCCTGCCCCCAGTGTTCCGGTTGTCTGCAAGCAGTGTCGCCAGACCACAACTTTTGTGCAGTATAAAATTTCTGCCAGGCTCTTTGCCGCAGCACAATTGCATTTCGCTGGTTGACATTTTGTTGCTCCAGTTAGGATTCAATTTAAATTTATATCGACCAGTGGAATTCACTACTTCCCACAACTGAAGTGGAAAAGTACAAATAATTTAACTAAAAAGGTTAAATGTTCCCTGGCATCTACACTAAAAGAGCAGCACAGTAAGACCGGGGTAGGACAAAAGTTGGTAGCACCAAAGCAGATATATGAAAAACTGGCTACAAGTATTGAAAAAAAAAAAAAAAAAAAAAAAAAAAAAAAAAAACCAATCACGCAGGGAACTGCTTTCTTTTTGAATCTGTGATAGGACACTGAAATGCACCAACCAGTATCAGTGGACGCAGTACCAGGGCTAGAGACCAAGCGGGATGACTGGTTTGAAGGTGAAACAAAGTCACTAGGCTTCAGGAGGACCTTTGAAGAACCAGGGCTGGACGGAGCCGGGTCATCACCACTCCCCTCTTCAGTGTTGCTGGGCAAGTCAAAGTTTTCTGAAAAATGAAACCACAGATTGAAAGATCCACCAAAGGATTAAATAGCTGTTTTTCATTCCCCACTCCAACATGTGCCACAGTCAATGGGCTACCTGTTTATTGCACGCTGTTCAGGTGTGTTTTCTTTTTATCGGTAGATTTAAAGTGCTGTGAATACAAATGCTCAACTCGCGGCAGCACCCGTTGCCCATGCACACAGAAAATGGCGAAAGCTTAAAAACGGGTGTCACCATCCAATACACTTTTCCGCACATCCCGAATGGCGAAACACGGTTCTTGAAACTTGTAGAACTACTTTTCTTAAGCACAGAGGCAAGGACAAAAATACAGTGGGAACTTTTACTGAACATGTACTTTTTAAAGGTCACAAACTTCAGGCAGCAAACATAGAATTGCATGCCCCACCTCAGGGCGGATGTATTGTTTCAGTTTGTATTTCATTAAAATCTTTTGCCTTGCGGTACAGCCGCAGTCAAAAGGTGCATAGATGTTACCTCAATTGGCTAGGCTGTCATCACTAAAGGGACACTGAAATTAATTTTTCAAACTTGTTTTCTTGTTTGCACTGCATTGACTGGCTCAAATAAACACATTTCTCATCGTTTATATGGTCAATAAAGCAGTATTTACTTATAAATCACGAAAGAATGAAACATACCATGAACATTTGCGGCAGCTGCAACAACTAACTGCAGTGACGTGTATTCAAGTTGTGATGTTATTCGACGATGTCCAAGATTGGAATTCAAACAAGTTTTAGTTTTGGTTCTGTGCAGCAACATGCTTGGCATCCGACATTATCATTGGTTAGGCATTCTCAATATCTCAGGAATCAGCACACTACGCTGCTGCCCAGTTGTCTGCTGCGGAATGTGTCAAATAAGCCTGCCGGCAGCACTTAGAATAACATTCACTAGCCAAGGCGTACACAGTGGCTGAATGCCCGCTTATTCCCCGCCTTTGGAGCTTCCCTGGCTCGACCCCGAGTCGTAACAGGCATGTTCACACCAGGCCGAGAGTTGGCAGATTCGGAACTGTGCCGAAAGCAGTCTGTGGTTATGGCAACACCACACAAACGAGAACTCGCCAGCATGTCAACATCAGTCTGCACGAGATCTGCCAACTCGCTCGCGTAGCAATGAAGGTTACAGCGCAAAAGAGGGAATTCAGCTTAAATAAAAATAAAAATAAACAAATAAAAAGTCCTACTAGGGTTTTGACCCTGCTAATTGCGACACACGGTACCCAGTGCTTCAGACCACTCGGCCATAGCCTGAGGGCGGTCAGGGATGGAAATGTAAAACCTCGTTACAAAAGACACTGTTACAAGACACACTTAGGTTGCGGGTTCGATTCCCGGCCATGGCGGCCGCTTTTCTGATGGAGACGAAAAGCAAAAACACCCGCCACGGTGGCTCAGTGGCTAGGGCGTTGCGCTGCTGAGCACAAGGTCGCGGGTTCGATTCCCGGCCGCGGCGGCAGCTTTTCTGATGGAGGCGAAAAGCAAAAACGCCCGTGTGTACGAGATTTCGGCGCACGATAAAGATCCCCAGGTGGTCAAAATTAATCCGGAGCCCTCCACTACGGCGTGCCTCATCGCCTGCGTTGCATCGGCACGTTAAACCCTACAATCAATCAGTACAAGAGACACTTGGTTATAGGAGACATTTAAGGGGAGACGTGGGTCTTGAAATGAACTTTTTTATTAATTGGTCTGTGATAATGAAAATCACTGTGCATATGTGTTTTGTCTTCCTCATTTCAAATATGTAATTAGTTTTCAAGTGGTAGAATTATTTTTTGAGTTATAAAGAAAACACTGGAGCCTAATTAAGTAATTTCTTACGGGCCTTTAAGGAACTTTTTACTCAATTTTTTTTTAAATAAATGGTATGGATGTGTAGCTTAAGACCTGCCATGCATGCTGAAGCTATTTATATTCCTGTGAAGATAGTTGATTGGATAGAATTAATCTAATTATGCCAAGTACAGTTTTCTGAAAACTTAATGACCTCTAATTATTACTCATAACATTTATTTGAGGCAAAATGAGCCAATTAAAATAGCTTCAGCATGCAGTACATTTTATCCCGAATTCAACGGTATAACACTTGTAGAAATCCTTTTAAAAAAACTACCTCAAAACCCCTGTAAGGCTAGGCACATATGCAAAAAAAGGGAAGCTGAGAAAATCGCAGTTGAAGTTTTACTACAAGTGACAGTTTTATCTATTGAGCATATGAAAAAAAGAAAGGTTCTAGAATGTAGCTCGCGTTTCGCTCAACACGAGCATACCAAGTTTGCTGAAATCGGTTGGTGGGAAAATTATGAAATCCTCTGTCTACAGATGGCACCTGGCAGAAAAACTGAACAAAAGCAAAGCCAGAACGTTGCTTCAATTTTTATGCTGTTGGCATCGCGCCGTCTCTCTTTGGCGACTAGGGCTGAGGTGCCGAGCGTGCACCACAGTTGTAAACGCTATTTTGTTATGTTACTGCTTCATTTGTAGCAATCAAATCGGATTTGCATCGCGTGAAGTGAGTTGCAGCGAAGGGGCTGGTAACGGAATGCCCGCCACTGTTCTGTAACGTGCATGCGCTTGGCTAGGTGGGATAACCACGTTTGCGGTTTAATCTACCCGTATATCACGTCACCAACGCACATTGTGCACAGTGCGAACATTTATAATTCTCAAATCGCTCATCTATATGGTAACCTGCCGACGAGGAAGCGCGCGCCGGAGTGCGGGCCGAACCGCCGCAGCATCGTTGATAACAGAATGAACACACTTCCCTTGCGACGTCGGCATGCGGCATCCTCCACTTTATCATTTCTTTTCTTTCTATTTGCTGCTGATCGAAAGATAGACGCACCTTAGTGCCCCCGCAGGCGTAATCATATCGCTACGCCATCGTCTCGGCAGCCCGCGCGGGCGCTAAGCCTACCTCCGTCTCGGCGCCGTTCTCGCGATAAGTCGTCGTCACAGGAGCAGAAAATCGTATTTCAGGCGCTTTTAATAATGCCTGTTCTTCCTTTCGGTTATCGATAGACATCTTTACTTTATTTTTACGCCATGCGGGGCTTTTGCCGGTCCTCGCATAGACGAATACATGAGCCGTTGCCCTGTGATGAGAGTGCCGAGCAGACGACCCACGGCGCCCAGCCAATGAGGTTGCACCCTGCGGTCACGTGCAGTCAGTAACCAATTAGGCGGCGCGATCCGTCTCTTTTCAACCCCGGTTTTACTCGCAACCAACGGACGAAACGAAGTGGTTCTGGCGGGGAATTGAAAACGAAAAGACGCGCTTTCGAATCAGACCAAGATGGACGCCGTGGCGCATGTAGAACCCGAGTGGCGAGTCGTCGAAAAAATGCTATTTTCGCGTCGAATCTTGGCTGATTTTAGCGGGCGTCGGTGCTATAAATTGATATTATGGCTCAAATACGTACTCCTGGGTCTGGATATTTTGCTAACCGGTAGAAAAATAGCTCTACTTTCCGAAAATGGCGATTTCTAAAAATCGATTTTTTGGCCAAATTTCGGGATTCCAAGACCCGCGTCTCCCCTTAAATGAAAGCGGGTTGGTTGGTCTTCTAATGTTCACCATGTTAGCAACGATGCATACAAGAGACCTTGGTTACAAGACACGCGTTTCCCAGGTCCCTTGAGTGTTTCGTAACGATGTTTTACTGTAAATATTGCATATCCTGTTTTTTTTCCCCTTCCTTCCAGTGCGCGACACTTCGGCACCCGCTACCGTAGTTTGACGGCAGTGTTGTCCTCGTTACCGAGCGAATGGAGGGCCACCTGAAGACAAAAAACAAAGGAGTGTGGCAAAAGTGTGAGGCGGAGGGCGGTATGTTGAAGCGGTACAAGGTGCCCCTCGGCGGCAATGCATGGCCAAAGTGTGTGGGGGAGACTGAGACATGCTGGGCAGAGGCGACGTGCTGCGAGATGACGCCATAGCAGCGCATGCCAACATGCGCTTGACGATAACACGTTCACTTCCTGAGACGCAGTTCGCTCCGGGGATGCAGAGGCTTACCATCACTGACATTTGCGCAAGAGGTTCAATAATAGTTAACAACATGCTCCGCGGTGGCGACGCTTTACGAGATAATGGCAGAGTAGCACACGCCAGCGTGGGTTCGCTCATCACGCGACCACTTTCCAAGATGCAGCAGCTATGCGCCGTGACTGAGAAGACTGCAGTTCACGCTGCGTACAAATTTCGCATTAGGGAGTAAAGCAGTCGTCAGCCATTTTTTAATTCCAGAATTCCAAGCAGCTTAAATGACTACTTCTTGTATAGCACTTGTGTAGTAAGCGCCCTCAAATTCTCACGAATAGCTTATCTTCCTTAGACAGGAAAAACGATTGCAAACGTGTGGTCGTGCTGCTGACCTGTGCTAGTTCACACAGCACAAAACATGATTCCAAACCATGGTTTTACGCTTTACAATGGAAGTACATATATTAACTTTACTGACTATTCTCACACTTTTAATTGGCCTTTCCGTCCAATTCTAGTACCCATCCAATTCTTGTACCCAATTGTACCTGTCCAATTCTTTTAATTGTACCCGTCCAATTCTAGTACCTGCCATTACGATATGTTTGTTTACCTACTGCCTAGCCTTATCTACATGGCCTGTTAGCCATTCTTTCCCGATTCCCTGCAGATTCAATTACCAATATGATGTGACCATAGCACAGTGTGTGGCTCACCAGGGCCATGTGCTGGGGACATCTGAATTGCTTGATTCTCCTCAAGCACGCTGCCTAAACAACTGCCACTCAAAGAAACAACGTCATTTTAACCCTTTTTTTTTTTGCAGTGCAACAAAATTAACCAAGAACTGAAGACAAGGAAAGTTGAAAACTTGCGTTCAGGCCTTGCTGCCCTGTCATCATCATCTGTGTCGGTACTAAGATCAGACAAGGGATCTGTGTAGCCAGGGGCTGTAGGAGAGATGGAGAGAGAAAAAAGAACTTTATGGCTTCAGAATGAGAAACGCGCTGTCTCATGTATGTGCAAGCACACCTGCTTGCATTCCAAATTAGGTTTCAAATGAAATATTGGTGTTTTCACACGCACACACCGTACGCCAAAGCAATCAGATTGTGATAGCTGTTATGTTGCAATATTGCTTCAATTGAACAGTAATGCACTTCTACAATGGTGGCAAAAAGACTGTGCAAGGGACAAAAGAGCAAGAGATATAAAGTTGCAACCATCATCAGCTGGCGTTTTAGCATGCTTGGGAATTAATGGGTAGAGTAAAGCCTCAGTACGAGAGACACTTGGTTATAGGAGACATTCAAATGAAAGTGGTTTGGTTGGTTTCAACTGTTCGCCATGTTAGCACTAATGCATACAAGAGACCTTGGTTACAAGAGACATTTCCCAGGTCCCTTGAGTGTCCCTTGTAACGAGGTTTTACTGTATAATGATGCGTTGCCAAGTTAGTTTTATCAAAGCTAACAAAAATGCTGTACTTTGTTTCAGGAAAACTATATTGCAATTTGCTTTACAAGTTTCTCTGAACCAGATGCAAGAGTTGGAGTGGGACCACCATTATATTCGTTTTAAGCCTGTAGATGCTAATTATGAATGGTAAAAAATAAGGTGAAAACAGTGCACAGTTAAAGAGTCACATGCATTTTACAACGAGCAGCAAATAAACAGGATAGGTCAAAGAATACAGTTCATAGGAACTGAATAATCCCTCAACTCAGTTACAAAGTGTGTCCTGTGATCTGGCGTAACAACTAGTGCAACAGAACCTGCGATAGCGAGGGGTAGCGCAAAAATGGCTTCCACTTCACGGCGCACTCCTCATAAGCAGACAACTGTGGCAGGGACTTCGGAAGCTGCTGCTGCTGATTTTTCTTAGCTCAGCAGCAGTGACCACTCCAGCAACAATGCGGGTTTGTCAGATTTTTGGTTCTGATGAAGACGCTCCCATTCAACGGCTTCACACTTCGATAGGTGCTGCCAGGTAGGTTCGTTTCTGACTTCGCACTGTATTTATAAACAAAACGTGCTTCTTATCTGATGAATGCGGTTTTACTTTCATGTGTAAGGTCTGGACAACGTGCGGCAGGGATATTTTGCCAAATGCAGCCCGCCGTATTGCATTATAACCTTTAAGCTAGCCTGGTGTTCTCAAGAGCGCTGGATTTTTTTCTTTTTTTTTTTTTCTTCACCAGTGAAGTGATAATGATTTTGTGTGCAAGCATGAACAAGTATGCTTGGGTGCATATTTTAGAGAGACCGGAGTGGCACAGCCATCAGGGCCGCTAGGTTGGCGGGCCCGCAAAAATCCATAACTTGGTGTACAGCGTTGATTTATATATTGAAACATAGCTTAGGAATGTAGAAACTTGTATCTTTAAATTCCTAAAATAATTTTTAGGCTCAGTCCAATTGCCTATATCTATTGTGGCTGTACTTTTTGGTGCATTTTTTTGTTTACTTGACCAATAAATATTTGTACCTTTCACACAACTGATGCTATGTGTTTTCATTGAAAGGGCAGTTTACCAGCTACAATTTCATGCATAGCAATGCTAAATGTGTCCAGTAGCTCAAGAGAAAAAAAAAAAGGTTTTGTAGAAGCACTAAAAATCTGCCATTTTTTCCGCCGTAACGAAATAATTAAATAAGTTCAATTGAAACTGGAATTCATAAACCCAGCTTAGTGTATTAAACCTTAGCTGTCCCTACGTCAAATGTGATCAATGCTGACAAAATCACAATGCAAAGGCTGCAATTTCCAGCACAAAGTCAAGCTTGCATTTAGTGAAATCAGGTGTCAGTGCGTGAAATTGAGGATACAACTTTCCAGCTAAATTCACATGCATGGATATTTTGCTCGTGTAGATTACTACACCATATTCGACCCCGGAAGGCTGTCTCTGACTATTCGACAGTAGTCACCTTAGTTCAACTGGCACATTAAAACAATTATCACATCGGTCCAACCACCTGTGTGCCAACAATTAGGAAAAAAATTTCCACCACTTGCCTCCAGAGTTCTGTGAAAGTGTGCTCAGAGAGTCTGCCGGAGACAACGTGGAGCTGGCAGTAGCTGGGTACACAATGTGGCAGCTTTGCACAGACCTAGCAAAAATGAAGAAGAGGAGAAGGCACATTTTATTTCACCAGCTAAAGCTGCCGCTTCCAGGGGAGAGGGAGCACGACACTCGCAATCACGCCACCGTTCGCATCAGAACGGCATATGGGCTGCCAGGCAGCCGACAATCAAACATCCTGTTTCAATTCTTGCAGTAAAGATGGGTCAAATGAGCCAAACATAACTTTCCACCACTAGGGTTACTTCTCGTCTGTTTGAAAGAAATACTTTTTCATTTTGAATAGAAAAACTTCGTATTTGGGGCTAGTACAGAGTGCCAAACTGCAAGCATAATCCACCGCCACTGTGGACAAAACATGATACCTGCAGCCCAAATGTGCCTACACATGAATTTTGAAATAAAGGCACCAGTCGTAAAACCTAAGGCGACAGTCTCAACCCTTTCGTTACGCTGCCATAGGCCATCGGACACCGAGTTCCAATGACTTAAAAAAACGGTGCCTTGCAGACAACTACGACTATCCGGCATATTCATTGGGTCCATTCGATTCAGCCTGTACCCCTTGAACCAGTTCATAGTGGTGCAAAGCGGGTTCCGCCATCCTGAATAATCAGCAGAACCAGACCTGCACTTTTTTCATCTGCTTCTGCACCTTCTCGGCAGGGAGTGCAGGCAAAGCCATGAACTCGTCCTGCACCCGTCGGCACCACCGCTTGCCGACTGCACCACTCACACGAATGGCGAAGTGCTGCACCACCTGAACTTGTTCACGTGGTGCAGGTGAAACTAATGGAACCATTGGCAACTCCTTTTTCAGTTTCAGTTTCGTTTGTTTACATTTCACATGCGGAGGCCCCCCAGCGAAAAAAATTTGAACCCAAGGTACCTAGCTGCACGTTGGGCGAGACTGGCTTCACGCCGTGCTCCGCAAAGGCAATCTACCGTCACAGGGGCTTCGGCTCCTGCTGCTGCTGATTTTAGATCTGATTTTAGATCTTAGATCCCATGAATCAGATATTTGAGTACAAGGACACATCCCCTTTTCGCCCCTCAATCCCGTACAACACCAGCCTAAAAGGATGGAGAAGAGCTACAGTGTAGACCGCTTATAAAGTCTTGCGGGAGCCCCGAAAATCCGCACTATAAACAAAATGTGCGCGTATCTAGCCACATCGCAACGTACCTCTCAAGTAATTCTTTGTTTATCATTGCTCTAATGCTCGCCACTTAGAAACAGCAGCACGATCTTTATTTCTCCTTTTCGTTTTTTCACATCAGCCGCTGCTGCAGGGTCTTACAAACCACTTTCAATCGCGATTGAGTCGATCCGGATTGAGCTCAATTTGGATCGAGCTCGATCCGGATCGGGTGGTGCTACATGGCAGTTTCAATCGCGATAGAGCTCGATCCCGCTCGAACTCAATCCTGGTTTCTCAAGGCGGATCGAGGCTTCCAAGCACGATCAAACGAAAGCGGTGATACTCTCATCCCCACTCAGTAATGACACAGAAGTTGACAACTTCAACCAACGCCACAAATTGTGCTAAATAACTTGACTCAAATAAGCGTGCGGTAACATTTACATAGTTACGTATACCTACGACCATGCGGAGTTACCAGACGCCGGCCGCAAGTACACTGTTAGCGCCATCTTGCATACACGAGTGCAACCGGTGCAACTTCTCTATCGCGATTGAAACGGGCCGTGTAGCAGCGGCAGTGCGTTGAGAGAGCTCGAAAGCTCGATAGGGGTATTACAAACAGCGTGCGCAGCTTTAACTTCCTTTGTCGGCATTCTATACCCCACATATTACACCCCACATATTACATCGCATAAGTGGACAGGGATGAGAAAAGACGAGACGTAAGGGCACTTATCCCCATCCACAGGTTCTCTAACCTGTGGAAATCAAAAAAAGAGCCAAGATGTTCACCTGGTGCTCATCCAGTGAAGCTGCACCATGATGCCTTCTTCAAACACCTCAGAGGTGTGATCCTCATCAGCCACCTCTGTGCCTTGCGGCCCTGCAAAGTTGAGCACATCAGTAAGACAATCGAATACGCTGGGCTACGAATTGATTTGGACGAGGGCCGTGCGAATTCTGAATGTAGCCTTTGAGGGGAGGGGAGGGGGGGGGGCAATTATTGAATATAATTCTTTTTCTGCAGGCCTCGATCTTTCACAGGTTTTTTTTCTGGGCAAGAAGAGGAGAGAAGTGTTAAGGACTCATGGCATTCTTTTTACAACCCAAATAACGCACTTTTACAATTCTCATCCACAGCAGTCCACGGTAAGTTGGGGAATAACAGCTTGCATTAGTCGCTGGACCACTAAGAACAACTTTAGCTAGAGTTGCTGTACTGCAATTACATGCAGTGATTAGACAGCACCTGGCAACTCCAAAGCAAGCACTTTGCAAGCATGAATAATATGACGCAAAAACATGGCAGAATCACAATCACGGACTACAATGAAGGCACTTCTTTGAAAGCACATTGCGAGTGTAAATGATACATAGCGGAATAAAGGCTTGTACTACAGTGGCCATACACAAGCCTGCGCTATGCCGTGGAAGGGCAGCTTGCCACGTTTCAATTCGATTCAATTACCATGATCACGGAACACAATGAAGTACTACTTCGGAAGCCACTTATAAAAACCGCGCTAAATACGATACGAAAGGAAGGAAAGAAAGACAAACACTGCATTTTCATACCACTTTTGTACCTTTCACCTTGTTTTTAGTGCTGTTTTTCTAAGTAGCATCACGCACCAACTACCCATCTCGGTTCACTGGTTCAGTCTTTCACAAGCTCATGGTGAACATCAGGGATAAGCGACGGAGGGATGGCTTACACTAAATGCTCATCAGTTCAACAAGGGCATATTAAAGGTAGTAAAATTATCGCACCAATTCATCCTCTGTGGGCTAGACTGCAAACAAAATACAATACAAAAACCTGCAACGAGCACAAAATCACAGCCTGAACCAGGTGGCTCTCAACAAACTGTGTCGGCATGTTCCGGTACAGCCAGTAGAGCTGCATCGGCTGACTCAGCCGGGTATTGTGTGCAAGTTTCACGTCCTCTATTATCAGTGCGAAAAAGCGAAGCTGTCTCACTTTGGATGAACTGTGCAAAGCATTGTTTATAAACGAAAATCTACATTTCACGCAGTAAAATTACATTTTTGTATCGTGCTTTCCAGAACAATTTTTTCTGATGTCACAGCTCACTAGTACAGAGCGTGTTTGTGAGCTAACAAAGTTGTCATAAAATTTACACTTTTTGTTTACATTTCGAGCGAAAATAATCTTGAAATACCACTATGACACCTAGAAACTTGAGCAATAATGATGAATTCTTTTCTGCACACATACATTTGATGCTGTCAGAAAAGAAAGACCTCCATAACAAGCAAAAATTTCCCACACTTCAGTAACAATTTAGATTATGCCTAGCACATGTTACAGACTAATGAACCGCTGAACCGTTAAAATGAACCGGTCCCCTTTAGTGAACTGAGCAATTCTGAGCCGCTCACTGAAGTGAGCCATTTTGCCCATCTCTACAAGCTACTAGGCTACCTATATTTTACCTGTTGTAGGCTTACTGCATAGCTGTCCCTTAAAGGGACACTGAAGTGATTTGTAAACATTGCGGGATTACGAGCGCAAATTGTAGTCCGGAGTCCCTAGGCCATGTTATGACCACTCTGGGTGCGTTTACGCGAATCGACTTAGTAGAGAAATCAATTTGAAAATGCTGTCCTCTCTGCATCATCGCCAATTTTCTGTGGCGTTTTCGTGTGACGTCAGGAGGAAACGACTTGGCTTGACTGCGCTACTGCACGGCTCGCTGACCTTCCGACAGAGTCAGTCGGCCCAGCACTTAGTCCGGCGGCCGCTGACACATCGTCGCAATTCGTTCGCTCAGTTGAAACGAAGCCACGACACGTTTGTGAATGGAAGAATGTCCCTTTCTTTACTTTGTTAGTTTGTACACTGTATCAACCTACAAGTCCAGGTCGCTCCACACTGGCGCTGCACAAGCGCACATGCGACGCTTCGCAGACTGGTACGCTAGTAGATTTTAAAATCTAAGGCCACTTGAAGGCGGGAGAAGAGTGAGCGAAGTCAATATAGGGTACTAAGGAAATAAAATCAACTGAAACTTTTACCACACAGCGTAAAACTAGGGAGCAGGAAGCACTTTTTTTGCGCTGGGTGAACAAGCACAGCAGCACGACCACACATCTGCAAACGCTTTTCTGTCTAAGAAATGCAATTGCTAGACGTGCAATCATATGGAAATTTGGGGGACGCTTACTCCTGTTTGCAACAGTCACTGTATGCAACAGTACTGCAACCAATGAAACGAGTAAACTGGGACCGAGGCGACCGTGAAACCCTGAAAACATCAGTTCAACCCAGTGTGTGGGAAACGCGCAGCAGCCCTGCGGCCATGTTTTTGTTGCCATGGCGACGCCCAATCAGGAGAGCCGTTTCAGCAAACGCAGTCGGGTAGCCAATCCCACATTAGAGTGTATTGGTTGCTTCGTTTCAACCTTTCTTTTTCTGCCATTTTTGTGCGTTTGAGAGTGAGCAACAATAAAAGATGTGACTGGAAAGCGGAAGGCTTGGCCGATCTAACAATACCAAAATGGCACCACTCAATGGCGTCATTCTGGAGATACAGCGCTGAAAGTAGCCGTGTTTTTATCATTTAGCAGAAATATTTTGTAATCCCCAGCTGACATCAATATTTTTCTTCGGCACTTCACAATCATTTTCGACGGGGAAACTTTGATTGATTGATTGATTGTAGGGTTTAACGCGCCGACGCAACGCAGGCGATGAGGCGCGCCGTAGTGGAGGGCTCCGGATTAATTTTGACCACCTGGGGATCTTTAACGTGCGCCGAAATCTCGTACACACGGGCGTTTTTGCTTTTCGCCTCCATCAGGAAAGCGGCCGCGGCGGCCGGGAATCGAACCCGCGACCTCGTACTCAGCAGCGCAACGCCTTAGCCACTGAGCCACCGCGGCGGGTGACGGGGAAACTTTGGAAACACATAATTAATAAAACGCGCAATCCGAATTTTATGGTCATTTTCCGCCATCTGATCATTTTCCGCGCATGTTCCACAGTACATACATTTTAGTCAAATAAGCCACCTATACGTGTACAGAGAAGTTATCCTTTTTTCATGATTCAAGTGTGCAAGTAATAGATGAGCTTTCAAATGGGGCAAATTTTGAGGGAAACACTGAGCAGCAGCAGCACAGGCCCGCACCCACCTTCCAGGCGATTAATCTGCTCTGTGTTGGTGGACGGCTTGAAGCGGCACCGGCGGGCCTCGACCACAGCGAAGTTCAAGACTGGTGCAACAACCGGGAACAGTGCCAAAGAGACGAGCTCGGCGTCATGGTCCAGCTTCAGCTGGCAGACGTACACCACCTGCGGGCCAAGAGGCAGCGGCAACTTCCCCATTTGCTCCCACTACACGTATGATGCCGACTCAAGCTCAGCCTTCCGTGAAAGGGAATTCACTGGCAACACGGGATTGAGCAGGCTAGAATGGAAGCAGCCCGAAGCTGGTTCCCAAGCATGTGCCTCTGCGTGGCGGCACCAAAGGCATCGGTACAGCAAGAGCAGTGTGTGGTGTGCCGAAGCATGCATGCTGTCTAGACTGCGCAGCTGCCGTGCTTCTGCACACAAAATATTCCCCCCTTGGTTCAGGCCGCTTAATCGGTAACGTATTCGCTGTTCCACCGTAATGGTCAACGGTCATTATCTTGAGCTTACTTTCTTGCCTTCTGCCCAGAGGAAATACATTTTTACATCTTTGTGAACTAAAATAAGTAAAGCGGAGTAGAAGCTTCTCGGTGGTAGGGGCCTACACTTTAAACATAAGCGAAGTTGGATACCTAATAAGGTGTGCATTTATTTTACGCACAATTATAGGCTCCAACTGCTAAAAGGGGTCGGTTGCTCAATATGCTATGAGCACTATTAAAACGTAAAGCAAGGTTATGTCTTAACTCTTTCCTTACGGTGCTATAGGCCACCGGACACGGAGTTCCAATGATTTCAAACCTCCCGCAAAAACAAAAAACGGCGCCTTGCGGACAATTACTACCATATGATGTATTCATTGGAAACTCATCTTTCAGTTTCACTTGTTTGTTTGTTTACATTTCGCATGCGGAGACGGCGCCAAGAGTGAAATTTGGGCCCATAGCCCATGGTTTAGACTGGGTGAAAATCGCGTCCTATTTCACAGTGCGCTCAGCAAAGGCAGACAGCTGTGGCAGGGATTCTGGCAGCTGCTGCAGCCGATTTTTCTTACCCCAGCAGCAGTGATGACTCCGGCAACGATGTGGGTTTATCAGATTCCAGTTCTGATGAAGACTCTCAAATTCAAAGGTTTCAGACTTCGACAACTGCTGGCAGGTAAGGTTCATTTTTGACTTCACACTGTATTTATAAACAAAACGTGCTTCTAATCTGACAACTGCGGTTTTACTTTCATGTGTATGGTCTGGACAGTGAACAGTGGGGTTATTTCACCAAATACACTGTGCCGTATTGCGTTATAACCTTCAAGACAGCCGAACGCTCATGTCGGAGTAGTGCTGCGGGGCAATGCACACCACTTCTCAAGAGCGCTGTGCAGCGCTTTTCAAAAGCACTGATTATTTTCTCTTTTTTTTTACAGCTGAAGTGGTAAGGACTTTGAGAAAACAAACAAGTATGCTTGGATGCATATTCTAGAGAGACCGACCTACTCTTGACGTGACGGCTCGTGGGATGAAGTCACTCGACTGGAGATGCTGAGACTTTATCGGAATGACAATCTACATGGGCGTTATCGAGGTGGCGTGGCTCCAGCTACACTGGCGGACAACAGGAATATTCAGCAACCTTCTCCCAGCAAATGTTACGCCTCGGGACAGATTATTTGAGCTGATACCATTCCTGAATGTAAGCAACCCGGTAGACACTGCAACTGCAGCATCTGTTGGAAAGACCTGGAGAGTGCCGTGGCTGCTGAAGAACATAAATGAAGGTTCAGTAAATTTGCTTCACGCGCAGTGCAACCTCACTGTTGATGAACGAATGGTTAAATCTAAAGCCTGATTGAGAATAAGGAGCTACATTTTAGACAAAGTCCCAAAATTCGGCTATAAACTCTGGGTGTGTGCAGATTCAAGGACCGGGTACACACTTCAATTCTTATAGTACACTAGCAAACGTCAGGCACCAAGACCCCACGGCTTAGCCTTTGACGTTGTCAACAGGCTTTGCACAGCATACTTCAATCGGGGCCACAAAATTTACTGCTTACCTGAACTTTCTGCCCTCACATGACTGTTTCGAGAAGTGGCCCAGCCGTTAGGTCCGCTATATTGATAGTCTTTAAAAATCCAAAACATGGCGTAATTCTAGCAAAGGAACCCAAAAACTACTTGTATATCTTAGAATTCTTAACATAATTTTTGGGCTCAGTACAAAAGCTTATATGTATTGTGTGTAAACTTTTTGTGTGCATTTTTTTTCTGTTTGTTTGACCAATAAACTATGAATAATTACCTCAACACTGGTGTTGTGTTTGAAAGAGCAATTTATAAGCATGGTTCGTACAGGCTCCAAAGTAAAAATTCAAGGGTTGTCAAGGGCTTTTAAGAACCAACTGATGTTTTAACGAAGATTATTTATACCTTTGTCGGCACAACGCAAAGTTGTTTATTGCACAATACCTAATAAGACCAGTGCACGACACTAATAGGTTGGTGTAACAAGGTTTTTTTCTTAGTTTTTGCTGTTTATCTCAGGCTGCTTCATTTTAAAATGCAAGTTATGTCGCCTGCATCAGCTGAAGATATAAAAACAACTGCTGCTGCAAGCTTTGCCTTTGTTTTTCTGGCGTCAATCGTTTTCTCAACAAGGAGACTTTCCTGCTGCCTTGTTCCTGCAAGCCGCTCTTTTTCTGAGATTTAAGATTTGTAGTAAGTTTGTGTTTAATGGCGCAAGGGTATATGCAACCAAAGAGCGCCAAGACTGCGTTAGGTGGTCCTTCAATGTCAGGTTTGTGCTTAAAATTTGTATGAGGTAAGCAGGGGAATGGTACTGCCTAAAAAATTGTATATGTGGGTGTAGAGGGCTCCTAGACTAAAATATGAAAATGCCTATTATGGCGGATGAAGGGGGCTATGGTTGAGAAATGACAGCACCTAGTACCTCAGAGCGTAGTGCACAGCCAGGCTGTCTGTGCGCACAAAAGAATAATCAGAACCTCCCTGAAATATGAGAGGGTCTGAGGTCTGAAGTCACGCCCTGCACGAAATGAGTTTGTGTCATTCAACAGATAGGCGTGTGTGGCGTGAGTGTGGCCTATTCACAGTCTACAAATACAGTAGAATCTCGATGATACGAATCTCGCGGGACCGCGAAAAATATTCGTATCATCCGAAATTCGTATGACCCAACATAGACCAAAAAATTGAGCGCTGAAAAAGTTTTCGTTTATTTCTTTTCTTACTTTCGCGTGGGGAAATCCGCGATTTTTTCTGTTTTTTTTTAAACCCCCATGTCGCAAAGCAGTCTTTTCTGGAGCGCGTAACGCTTCGCCTAGCTTCGCGCTTGTCTCCTCACTCGCGGTGCCCAAGCTCGCTACACGCTGCAACAGTCAAGCGTGAACCGCATGGTGAGTTTTTGCACGCGATTCGCACGCCTCGGCTTTGCGCGCGCTGTATTTTCACGCCCGCATTGACGATTTTGCGCCCGCGGTATCTCCTACCTCATTCAGAAAATGATGCTGACGACTTGAGACACGATCGCGACAGCCGGCTGGCTCCGCCCGAGATGTTTAGGCTTAGCACTCCGGCAGATATTTTATCGGCGCTTTCACTAGCGGCGCGGATGATGTTTTATAGTATTGTTTTCGCCAACGTTATCAGCTCCTTTACTGCACAAACAACTTCGTGTGCACCTTGAGCGGCACTTTAAAGAGCGGCTAGAAGCGGTCGCTCGAGCGGCCGTGCCACTTCGCTACAGTGTACTAACTTCGCGGCCGAAGCCGCCGCCAAGTTGCCGCTGCCGGCCGCGGCGCGCGCAGCGTGCGAGAGGTTTCGCGGCGCGCATGGGGCGTTCGGGACGCGTTTTCGTGAGAAAGAAGAGTGACAAATGGGGACGGAGAGCCGTCACTTGCTTGTTCGGCAGTTGGGCGCCTCGCCGGTTGGTTCGTATCATCCGCCGGGCCACGCAGGCCCGTTCGTAACAGCCGAAATTTTTCCCATTGCAAACAATGCAATTTCGCCGGGACTTTTCAGAAATTCGTATCATCCCGAAATTCGTATCACCCAGAATCGTATCATCGAGATTCCACTGTAGATACTTCTGTGTATTACCTGGTTTCTTAGGTATTTACCAGTGTGTCGAACTGAAAAAAAATACCGGTTTGGTTCCGGTTACGGTTCAGGTGAAATCATTCCATTCCGGTTCAGTTCCTGTTCGAAAAAAATCACGTACCGAACTGGTTTGCAAACCGTTTCGGGAGCTTGAACCGGTTCGCGAACCGGTTCAATGAGTTGAATTATCACTGAAGCTAGAAAAGAAAAAAAAAAATTTAGTAGTTTAAAACGACAGTCAAATCAAAATACAAACAAAAATTCAAAATGTTGCTGTTCTCCAAGGGCAGTGGCGCAATTGCAAAGCAAACTTGGAATCGCCCATCACGATAATCTTGAAGCCTTAAATTTAGGCCTGCGAACAGGCGCGTTCAAATAAGTGCGCTTACCTCTTTCAGTACGGCGCCCTAGGCCATCGGACGCCGGTGTCCGATGATTTCAAACGTCCTGCGAAAGCTAAAAACGGCGCCTGGTGGACAACTAACGCCAGCTGGCATATTTATTGACAACTCATAATTCGATTTCATTTTGTTTTGCTGATATTTTGCGTGCAGAGACCGCGCCAAGAGTGAAATTTGAACCCACGATAGTGGCGAGTTGTGTGAAAATGGCGTCCATCAGACCCGGAGTTCCGATGATTCCGATGAAAACGGAACTTGTTCACTGTACTGTCCTCAAAAACTAACCACGGAACTCACATCCTCCGCACTGATGACACGTTTGGTTGTGAAAGGCAGGGAAAAGAAAAGTATAGAGCAATATCCACGCTTTGTTGCTTTTTTTTTTTACTTATTCGGTTTTACTTACTTTTTGCGCAATATCTCAAAACAATGTGATTTGCCTTTTGTCCGTGATTTGTCCGTGTAAACACATTAAAAAAAAAAACGGTGCATTTGATGCCCCGTGCTATATCTCTGCAGGCCGGCAGACTTATTTTAACCAGCTGGTGATATTAAACGTGGATCAAAATCTCGATACATGGACGTTCTCGATTTCCATCTAATTCATAAAAACGGTCGTGGGGAAGGGCGATCGACGCCACTTGTGGTCAGCAGCAAATGGCTTAGCCACTGAACAGCTCCTGCGCTCACACCAGTCAAGTACTAACAATTTGCAGGCGTCGGACCTTTTAAACAAATTATGAAATGCAAAAAAAATTCACCCCACCTCCCCTAAAAGAATCGTGAGGAAATGGGAATGCATTTATTTTGCGCGAGAGTGCGCGGAATTTATAATTAATGAGGAGACGGTGATTTGTAGCGTAACCATTTATTTAACACCTGTTTGTGTTGTCGTTGTACTTGACGGCCACGATCACTGCCTTGTGGTCGGTAAAGTGCACAGTCAAAGGGTCTTTGAGAAGCATGCGGGCGTGGGAGAGTGGGGCGAGCGTCGAGAGGAGAAGCACCGAAGCACCGCGCCTACCCTCGCCTACACTTTCCCACACACGCGGGAGCTCTGGCAAGCTCCCGCGATGCAAGCGCCCTCACATGCCCGAGCGCGCTCCTCCTCTCCACTCACTCGCCGCTGATCCGCCCGCACCACCTGCTCCGGTTGCTAGGGGAGAGGAGGAGCGCGCGCGCTCGCAGCTGTTGCTATGGGAGAGGGGGTGAGAGCGGAGAAATAACACCTGCGGGCGCGTGGACGCCGCATGGCGCCTGACATGGCTCGACTAAGAAATGCATTCGCATTTAAAAGTTAGCACACATCGGGTGTGGGCTTTCGCTGTTGCACAGTGGAGCCCTCCTGCAGCCTGATTGCTATCCCCTGCAAGCTGCCAAGAATGACGTTTCGTTTGGTCAGCTTGCACTTAGCTCGCACTTCCAGCAGCAACAGACCATTGCTACATTGGTGCCCATTCATTTCCCCTGTTGTTACATAGAGCGTGATAGTGTTCAATTCTATGGAGGAGAAAGTGCGCGAGCGGGTACGAAGTTGATGATACGTAAAATAAAAAAAAAGGCCTGAATTGCATTGACTGTGCAATATCAACGACGGAGGGTCGAACCGTTTCGGCATGAACCGGTAGCCGTTATTTCTTTTTTCGGTTCAGTTCCGGTTCGGGTTCATGCTCAAAAAATAACGGTTCGGGTTCGGGTTCAGTTCCGGCAAAAATACTGGTTCAGTTCTGGTTTTCGGTTCGGTTCCGGTTCGCCACCCTGGTATTTACCTATGTATGGCTTTACTGTGTGGAGTTTGTTGGATAATTTGTTCCATTCCTGCTGCCACATTTCTCGAAGTCTGTCGTACAGCTGGTTTCATGTGCAGATACGAGATTTCAGATTTCGGAAGATCTATTACTTTACCATAAGTAATCATTAGCAGAGCCATCAAAGAAGACAACGTAACAGTCCCCTTTTTCTATCTGCTGCTGCAGATAGAAAGAATGGCCCAGAACCAGTGCATGCCACATAAGTGCATTGTTTTTTTCCCCAACAGAAGGCCTAAATGTGTCCAGTAGCTCAAGAGAAGAAAAGAAGTTTTGTGGAAGCAAGAAAAAACTGGCCTTTCCACAGCCATTTTGGCGCTATTTTGGTGCTGAAAGATGCCTTAATGGCTGAGAAATCTCTAATCAAATGACACAGAAATTCCATAGCTGCTGTAGCTGCTGTTTGTGTCACGATAAACCGGAAACAAGCAAAGCAGCAGAAATGTATAGCAGTGTAAAGGCAACCAAAGGCAACGCTACCATGTACCGAGCGATTTGGTCCTTCGGTCTAATCAGTCATGCTTACCAGGACTCCACGTCTTTTCAGCTCCAGACCACTAAGCAAAATGTGTCTTCACAGGACTCGTGACCAGTATTGATGCTTTGTTGAAAAAAAAAAAAAAAAAAAAGGGGGGGCCACCTTTGCAATTGAGATGTGAAGACAGGAAGCAGAGGAGCTGGTGGCCCTTCTTGGGTCTGCCCCTTTCTTAAGAGAAAGATGGTTAAAAAGCGGTGCTTTCTTCATGCAAACTGAGTTAGTTCAATAAAAACCCACAATCTGCCCTCCTGAAGTCCAAAATCCAAACTGCCACAGTCTAAAGCCAATGCCCGTGCTACGAGCCGAAAGGAAATGCTGTGCGCCCCAAAAACGCGAGGGACGCAGGTTCAATTCTGACCACGGGAAGCATTTTTTCTTCTTGAGGTGCGCACTCTCCTCGCCAGTTTCCCTCACACTTCCTCAGGGCTTACCGCACCTCTGACTAAGTGTCCTATCCTCCCCTCGCGGCTGGCCTGCAAAGTACGCCCTCGGCATGCAAGGGCACTGCCCCGCACTTGTCACATCTTCCATTCCAGCCACCTTAACAGGATCGCAAGCAACTGGCAAAGGAAGATTTAAGCCTCACCTTTCTGTGAATGTCCGACAGCACTATGTAGTTGGCACTGGGGTCAACCTCAACCTTGAAAGCAGGTGGCGGGGCTGTGTCTCCTGGTGGCACAATGAACCTGTCAGGAAGGAAACATGGGATACAGTTAGGCCCTGAACACTTCGAAACAGCCAGGTAGGCTTTCCCAGTGCTCATGCAAGTGCGAACATGGGCCAGAAATGCCACACATATCTAGTACTCTTTCCTAAAGTGCGCTGAAAAATGTCTTTCACGCATTTAATTTCACATTCTGACCTCTTACTTCACCTATAAAACTACACCGTTTAAAACACATTTTAATTAGCCTCACAGTTTTATTTGCAGTGTGAATTTTTTTAAAAGTCACAGTTTTTGCATTAATGAAACTTGACAAAATAGAAATTGCCCTTATGGTACTGAAAGAGTTACCTGAACAGTGAGGATCAAAAACTGTGGCACTTCCTTGCACTCGGAACGTAAAGCCCTATTCACTGATTGCACAACCCGCAGTAACCCTTTGAAGGACATGTGAATGGCTGAATGGACCGCAGCTGCACACACCTGATGGTCTGAAGGCAAGTCCAACGTTCGCAGTTCCACAGCTTCAGCTCTGTGTTGTTGTCCGTGCCTGTCAGGGCATACCTCCAGAACTGTGTGCTGAAAAGGGGAACACGGCCGCTGGGAAGGGGGAAAGACGCCCTCCAAACGTTGAGGTCAGAATGCACATTCTAGACGTTTTATGGGAGAGCCTTCTAGAAAACCAAGACTTTCAACTGCCCTTGAACACACGCTGCACACCATAAAGGAATTAAAATCTGGTAGTTGCCAGAGACCGCTTCTTCAGTCATATGCAGAAGTGGCACCGACACTGAGAATGCCCAGTGAAACTAAGCCGCTTATGCAGGAGGCTTTCATTATGGGGAAAAAGGGAGGAAGAACATAAAAGGAGACAGTCTAGCCAAGGGATCAATTTAAAGTAAACAAGGGGGGCGCGCAAGCCTGTAAGGCCAAAACAAAAAAATTTACTGAAAGTCAAGTTATTTTACATCACCATTTTCAGTAAAAAGGGCTTTTTTTCTATTGATATGTGAATTTTCTCACCCAGGCCATAAATATTTGTGCCATAACATCAATTTACAGCCTTGCCAGTAATGAAAATTAGTTGAGCTTTGACGAGAAAATGGAACTTTCTTGACTAAAGGTAGCTCTTTCGGTACATGCTTGGGCGATCGTGGCCATCTGGGCCTTGTTGAAAAGATCAATTTTTCTCAATTTCAAGTTGCAATAGCTTCATTGTTTCCATTGTTTTGACGTAAAACTAGAATAGGAAAAAGTCGCAACGCGCACTTCAATTGGCTGTTCAGCGTAGGTTATTACTGTGTGCCCCCTGATTGGCAGTGAGGCACGAGTAGACTGCTCGCCACCACCTGTGGGCACCCTGGTTACCCTAAGCCTCATCTGCACATGTACGGGCAAGCTGGGGGCCACCATTTTGGCAGTTGGCGCATTACGAGTGTCTTGGTCCCTTCGTGACCCGCATGCGGCGTACCGGGTTTGGCCCACCATGAGCGTGTACCTTCTCTCCCTCTAAGCAACAAGCTGGACGCGCGTTCATCCCACGGGGACTCTGATGTGAGATCCCGTTTTGACCGGTCGTCAGGAAGCCCCTTTTCTCATGGCTGCGCTGACAGATATCGGAGTCGGGGTCCATGCGGCTAGAACGAGCGAGCCAAGTACGGCTGGTAGTGGCTTCTCTAGCGAAGCTAGCCGGGGCCCTGTGCTATCCCGTATATTAGACCACACACCAGAACAAACTAAGTTGACCGAATAAAAAATAGCTCTCTCAGTGACCGAAATCAGCAGGTAATCAGAGTAACGCTAGTTTGCAGGAAAGAGATAAGCTGAAGGTTGCCGCGACTGCGGCAGCGGTGAATGGGGCACGAGATCGTACCACTTTCAAAGATATTGCCATGGTCACCTCACTTCATCAGTAGTGCACGATTCCCAGCTGGTTGACTACAGATAGCATAGTAGCTGTTTAGCTCCATAATGTGTCTACGAACTCCGAAGTTTGTGGCGCTGTCACAAAGGCGAAAAATGTTACCACACCTTTGAGCCACACAAGTGCGCTGCTGAAGCTGCAGTGCGTAATGTTGAAAGCCCTGTAATTTCAACTGTGCGCGATGGGATGCGCCGCGAACAATATTTTTATGCCACACATATGCTACAAGATAGCTACACAAAAATGATGGAGGTCATATGACAAAAGGTATTTATACAAAAGGTAAAAGGTAAGGTATACTTAATTATTTTGTCACAAATATACAGTCTGAACATATTCAAATGCTTAAAGGAGCCATGAAGAGAAAACACAAGTTTGGTTCATTCAAAAGATTGTCTTGTTAGAATCATACTGACACCACTTTTAACGTAAACTTCGCTCAAATAAGCTACATAATTAGGAAAAACGGGAATGGTCATGCGACCCACCAGCTCATTTCCCGCAACAGAACCTGTGATGTCACATGGGCTAAGCTCTGCGATTGGCGGAGGCTGGCAGAAGCAGACGCAAATTAGGTAGAGCTTACAAACTAGACGAACGAGCGATTTGCGCTTAAATTTAGGGCACATTCTTTACAAAGCAATAGGAATGATGGGACAAACAGTGGAAGTTACGAAAGCACATGTAAACATAGAAGTACTGATGCGTTCTGCTGTTCGTACTGCGCACAGCATGCTTTGGTTTAGCTGCACAGCACTACGGGGCTTGGGGTTGTCTCAGACGACACTGGCTGATTGACGCAAGCAACGGTGTCTTACGTGACCCCATTTGTCGAGCGAGCACTGTTTCAGGGAACGAATATTTTCTCCCAGAACAAAAACAAGCCAGGTTTAAATGCGGGCAAAAACAAACCAAACGCTTGCCACGGTATGGTGGCGCCATCTAGGTTACGGAACGTAAAGAAACGCGGGAACAAACCAACACCGCTGTACAGGGTGGAGACAACCTTTGAACGGTCCCGTGCCGCCGCAATTGGGCCAACGGGCTCAACGCGTTATTCTTTTCGTTTCCCACGAGACCTAGCAACGCGAAACAGACAATATGATTCAAACTTCTTCAGTAAACCGCGTTGCGGCGATAATTTTAGCGCGGTTTTGACAGAATGACTTGCTTCGGCGGCGAGCGAGCAACCGAACATGGCGGCGCCAGCGTATACATGTCTCTACCCTGTACGGCGGATGCGTGAATGAAGGTATTCTAGGCTGCAGAGCGGTCGGTTCCCGTGATGTCACTTGGGACCACGAAAACGCACGATTGAGCGGGAAAATCAAAATTTTAACCGAAATTGTTTAATTTCTCAGTGAATAAAGCACCGTTTGTATCCGGAAAAGCGCTGGGGGCACTATAAAACACGAAATCTTTCGAATAAAACCAACTTGCATTTTCTCTTCATGGCTCCTTTAAAGGGGGAGGTGGGTCTTTAGATGATTTTTAAAATTTTTAGTTCCAGCTAGATGAAATTTGGCTGTCTTGAGTTTCTTTTACGCTGATTTCAGATATGTAATTTGTTTTAACATAGCTTTGTTTTTTCAAGAAATAAAATGCTTTAAAATTTATTTCTTGAGGCACTTCTTACGGGGGTTTAGAGCAATTTCACTTGATCAAACTCATAATGATTTATATGGATATAATGCCAAAGGTCTACTCTGCCAGGCTATGCTATTTGTATTGATTTCAGAATGGGAGCTTCAAATTCACGGTCCGCCTGCCCCCTGAACGTCGACTCCTCGTGGTTGGCGTGTTGGCATACTGCTGCCGCGTGGGGTCGTCAAAGGTTAACTCCCGCTCACGAGTACCCGCCTGCTTGCGCCTGCTTGCACACCTTTGCACATAAAGTAGAGGCGGCGAAGCGGTGTAAAATATAGGAAAAACGCCGGTTTATCCACACCAGGGTCCGCCGCATGAAGCAGACCGTGCGCTCCTGAGAGTCATATCATCAGGATTTTTGATGCACTGTTTCTATGGAGAGTTTGCCGGGACAGCGGTGATCCGTTGTAAGAAGCAGGTCGTTGCAAGTCCTGGGGGGACATATCAGCGGGGTTCCACTGTACATGCGATTTTCTGTGCGTTCACAATCACATGCACTTTTTTAAATTCATTTTTCTGGAAGCACAAATTCCAGCCTTTTCTTGCTCTAACCATCACCTCCTGTAATTTTACAATGCCAAACGCATCAGCCCGTACCGGCCAACCAAGCCCTCTCCTACTCCGGCCACTCTCCCCCAATCGCTAGCCTTCCCAGCACTTTAGTCATGTGACCGGTTCATCTTGGGCGACGTGTGGTGGAAAGCGGCAACATTGGCAAAACGTGCTCCGCCGCCGGTCTGAGTTTTCTAACGCTAGCGAGAGCGTCGTTACTCCGACAACCTCAAACATCAGTTGCCTTGGCAACCAGGCACAAGCCGCTCTCGAATTTAGTTACAGTCGGGTGATCCCGGTTCAGCTCGGGGCCCCACCATGCGACATATGGACACTGCAGGCGTACCATTCACTCTCTCATTGGAAAGTGAGCGATGCGTTTGGCATTGTAAAATACAGGAGGCGATGCTCAAACATTACACAATTGCTTTATCAAAGTACTCCTGCCATTGTGCTGCTTGTTTGTTGTAGTATCTGGTCATATCGAACCACCACTTTTAGTGCATTATATTCCAACTGTTTTCACGAAAAATGGGCAATTACTAAAACGACAAAGTGCAAATTTGGAATCAGTGCAAAAAGAAAAAAAAAGCTAACTTGGAACTAATTTTTATTTGTTTTGATAAGAAACTACAGAAAATGGCTTTTAAGAAAACTGAGGCGTAGTGGGCATACTTTGTGACCAAACTGTTCTGTCCATTTTTGTTTTTATTAAGGGACATTGAAATGTCTCAATCATGGTAGTGAGAGCAGAAATGAAGCCACACAAGGTTTATTGCGCAGCTGCTACAGCCTGTGACAAGAATATTTACCGTATTTACTCGAATCTAACGTGCCCTCGAATTGTAACGCCCACCCATTTCTAGCGGTCTGAAGAAGAAAACGCAATGTCCTCAATTGTAACGCGCACTAGATTCATTATTTAATACAAAAATGCAACTTTTTCTCACTTGAAACAAGCAAGGTTTATTAAGGTGGCACAAAATGAAATGTGCCAGTTATTAGTGGCAAGACAGTCATCTCGACGACGGTCTGGTGCAGTGCCATCGCTGCCCCGGCAGCTCTGTCATTACGGGTCTCTAAGGCGCTCGCTGCTGCTGCACATACTCCGCCAGTAGGTCTTCTATTTGGGGATATCGCACCCTCTTTGGTCCGCTGAACCCTTTCCGTGTCGCCTTGCTGGCGAAAGTTTTCCCTTTCTGTTTGCGCCAGTCCCGCACGCAAGTGTCCAGAACACTAAATGCACGTGACGTGGCCCGATTTCCATTGCTTTCCGCGCACAAGATTACTTTCTTCTTAAACGCAGCATCGTGGTGAACCCACTTTGTCTTTGCAATGGGAAATTCCATGGCGGAAAGAACAGAGGAACACAAAAAAAGACTATGCAGACAACAAAGGCAAACATGCGCCAACTACGAAGCGCTGGCTACGCGTTCAGTAGTCAAGCAGCTATCTTGAAATGCCGATGGTGATACGGCGCCGCAGTTTTCAGTCGTACTCGATAGTAATGCGCATGTGACTTTGGGACCTATTTTTACAGAAAAAAAGGTGCTCGATAGATTCGAGTAAATACGGTATCACAATTCCTAAAGAACAAACTATAGGGTTCTACGTGTGGCGAAACTCACTCTGCGTTGGCAAGTGCAATGTTGTCCAGAAAGATGAGGCAAGACACCGGCTTTTCGTCATGTGGGCACCACCTATGAAGGCACCTGGAATCGAGGAGAGACACGTGAGCCACTACTAGGTCACTTTCCTTTCAAGAAGGCAATTTATGCTGCCTCCACTATTCGTAAGGTGTGGAAGGCGCACAGAGGATGCATATTTAGTGCAAACGATGCGTGCAGCGCCAAGTACTGGCAGGTGCAGCCCATACCCGTTGGTTGAAGGACTGCACCTTTCCAACCAAACATCTAGGGAAGAGGAAGAAAGACATGGCCACTGCACCAGGTTGCCCCAGATGCAGGCTCAATCTTTTCCTTTCTGGTGGCCAGTTTGAACCCCACGACACAGTCCTTCACAATTCTCAAGCATCCTTTCCAGTTTGAACATTTTACTAGCTACCAGTAGTCAATTAGGGCCCCAAAATGAACCCCGGTAAGTGCGCAACCACCTCCATAGCATCTGCGCTTTGAAAATCGGGAGTGATTACCCCGAGGAACAGCATAAAACGGTGCCAATACCTGGGTGTCACATCGGGCTCCTGCATGTAAACTTGGAAGAATCGAACCTGGCCATCAGCGCCAGCAATGGCAAGTGCTGTGCCATCCGGTGAGAAGCACGCATCTATAATGGGCTGCAGAAGCAAGCGAAACGAAGACACACTCGTGAGCTCCACGAGAATCTGCAAGAATGTGCTACAGGGAGCCACTTTTACTTCAGTCGGCAGCCAATGACTGCCCACATTGCAGAACCTTAGTTTAAAGTTGCCCCGACAGCGACAGAACCAGCAACTATGCATGCACAGTAGGTGCATTTACATAGTGACCGGGCTGGGTTCCCTTCCCCTAGTTCGATTGGCACAGTACACACATTTTAGTCAAGAGGTGGGGGGGGCACCACTCAATACAGGATCAAATTATCGAGGGACAGTTTTGGCATCAAGCACCAGTTAGAATGCGGCACCCCAATGAAAAACCAAGCTCCCAACGGCATATGCTTCCCACATAATGTGCAGATATGACCATTTAAAGATGACAAAACAAGACAACACCAGTGGCAGGCAGGATGTGCCAACACCTCCCAAAAAGGGCAGCATGCTCAGCCAAAGGGACCCAAAGCGAACACTCACTGAACAGTGGTGATCACACTCCATGAGCAGCTTACAGCCCCCTTATTACTTCTCAAGGTGCAAAAACTTCCAATTTTTTCAAGAAACATAATGTGCTTTTTCACTGCAGCCTAACTTTAGGACCCTAAACGACAAAGGATATCAGGTGCAAGCCGTGTTAAGATAATAGTCACCTCTTAGAATACACACTTCCCAACCACTTGTCGCCCCCCAGCAGCAAAGGGAACTGACCCCAGTGTGTTCGATGATCCTCTGCAGCCCCACACGAACATCCGGGACAGTCAAAGTGCAGCCCATGCCATGCTCTGCCACCACAGCAGCCAAGTTCCACACCTCAGCCTGGGAAACAGACAGTTATTGCAATACATTACAAAGAGGGAAAGCAATGCAGCTCACTTTTTGAAACCCAGGATGCAATAGAGGCTACAAATCTCTCAAGTAGCCCTTTTCGCAAAATCAGCTACATGTTTTGGAAAACACGGCTCCCCATAATGCACACCAACCGCTTGCATGGAGGCCAGATGCATTTACGGATTCTTTAGCACCCCCTTCTGACTACTTTCCCACATGCTGGACAGCAGGGGGGGCAGGCGGACTTGCCGGCACACAAGGGCTAGCTTGGGGAGCTCACCACCGACAGAGGCAGGCTTCCCACGCTAGCCTTTTGGCACTCATTTAAGTGCCACTGCAGCCTGGCCTTTTCACGCAAGTGGAAATGAGCAGCGGCAATCAAGTTCAATAAACAGGACAAGTGTCACATGAGTCGTAAGAAGCCCTCAGGCAGGCTGGAAATCGGCAACATACCTCCTCCAGGTTCGTTGCCGCTAAGACCTTGGAGGCCTCGTCGTCCCCACCGTTTCCACCTCGGGCATCGTCAGGCACGTAGGGGCACCACACCACACGCCGGTGCTCACTGGCCGGCTCCCCTGCCGGACGCTCGACCTGGCAGAAACATGCGCACACACGAGGGCTGGCAGAAACTCCCGACTACATGCCCTTGGTTGCAGCTAAAAAAGACTGCTCACTAGATCTACACGCAAAGGATGCCCAAGATGATGCGCCACAGCATTACCTTCAGCCACAGTGTCGACTTGTCCGAGTTGTGCACTTCGTACACGCACAGGGTGCCAAAGGCGTCCACCACAGCAATCAACACGGGCGACATTAGTCTGGCAAAAGCCATGTCCCGAATGAGGCCTCGGAATCCACGCAGGAGCACACGAACGCCCGTCTGCAGGTTCAGCACCCTCACCACTCCAGCAGAAGAGTCAGCCGCTGGAAAATTGAAACATGCGGCAAAGACCAAGCTACAAATGAACAAATGACAAAAAACGAAACGGTACTTGCTCTCAAATGCATCGCAGCAATGCACACACATACCGCAGGCACAAACTCCATTACAGTAACAAACGAAGTAAGTAAAATTTAATGAAGAAACTTAAAATCTGGGGTTTTATGCAGCTTTATACAACATACCCGATATGTTGTGTGTATGAAATTTTGTCACACATTAGACACAGTTGGTTTAAATCTTGACGTCTCGCAGCCTCCGATGATTTGATTGTGGGGTTTAACGCGCCGACGCAACGTGGACGATGAGGTGCGCCGTAGTGGAGGGCTCCGGATTAATTTTGACTACCTGGGGATCTTTAACGTGCGCCGAAATCTCGTACACATGGGCTTATCGCCTCCATCAGAAAAGCGGCCGCCACGGCCGGGGATCAAACCCGCGACCTCGTCCTCCGAGACGCCAAAATTTAAACCAACTGTCTCGAATGAGTGAAATTTCATACACACAACATATCAGGTATCTTGTCTCTGGAAACGCATTCTTTTGAACATTTGCACAATGATCCACAAAAACAAAACGGGCGGTGTCAGGAATACAGTCAAACCCCACGATAACGAAATTCCACGAGTACGAAATTCTCACGGCAATGAAATATTTTCTCATTCCCATCGGATGTCCATAGACGCCCATGTATTTCATATCTCACGGCAACGAAATGTCTTTGGAAAGCGATCCCGCATTATTAAAATTAACTGCAAGTCCGGTTGCTATTTTACCTACCCATTTGAGGCAAGTAGCATCCAAAAGGTGCTCAAATGCATTTTTTCCTCTCTCTCGCTACTTGTTGTAAAGCGGGCGTGGTCGAGGTAGCAGCTTGGAGTTCCGTTTGATGGAGTTAGAGTTAGTCCGATCACCTTTCTTGAGTTTTGTTGATTTTTACCCAACCGGTGAAACCGCTTCCGCTCACTGACTAGCCAGACTCACATTAGATTAATAATCACTCTCAATGATTAGTCAATGATTGGCGGTCAAACGAACCGCCAAGCTCCACCACGCCCGCTTCACAACAAGCAGCGAGAGCAGTCTTTCTTGATATTTACCCAGCCGAATGAACCACTTCCGCTCATTGACTAGCCAGAATAACTGTTAACTAGTAATCACCATTACGAACTGCAGATCATCGGAACTCTGGCGATGGATACGTCGGCCTTGGTTCCAGTGAGCGGTAGCAAAATAAGAACCAACTGCTCTCACCGCGTCAATTGTAAAGTGGATGCGAAGTTAGCTGTTACAAAACAGCTGGCACAAACACGCAAAAAGAAAAAAAAAAAAAGAGCATGTCCGGGGGGGAATTGAACTCGGTACATCAGTGCAATTATCCCAGGCGCAACCTCTACACCAAATCTGAAGACTGAGCATAGCGTCTAATCGGACGGTTTTGCTTTCGCCTGGACGGAACTGTACAAATTTCACGCCGGCTCCATCTGGACGGAACGGTAAGCGCTCAGTTGTATTCCGTTTGGACAGAAGGATAACCTGCAGCGCTCTGTTCTATCTGGACGGAACTTTAGCACTTGTATATTGTTCCGTCTGGACAGAATGCTAGCCACAGCCTTTTTTTAAAAGGGAGCATGACGTCAGGTGTCCCAGCTTTCGCAAGCCAACCTCCTCAGACACCACATTCTCCTCCCCTCGGGCGCATTGCATCCTGGGAGTTCATACACCAACCCGAGACTTGTGGTAACATTTAGTGGGCCCGGCAAGCTGCCGGTGGAGGAGAAGTGGTGGCCCCGAAGGGGCCGTACCAAGATTTTTCGCCAGCGTTGCGCTCCCAGCCTCAGATCATCGAAGTACTGCCGCTGTCGCTACTGAAAACGAGGCAAAAGGTAGATGGCATGCGCAGGAAGCACCCTCACGAGCTGCGAGCCAAGTTTGACTGCTGAAGTTGGATCTCTAGAATCACGACCGGCTTTGCTCGAACGCACGGCCGTAAACATTCACAAGCACGGAGCGGCCTACGGCTACACGGCTGTTTGCCACGTTTGCTGAGACGATTGCGCTAGGCATTCTGCTGAGAGTTATCGCGCCACCTTCCTTTTATATTATGAGGGTCCTGTCAGCTGAGGGGTGCTGCGAAAAGCTTTGGTTTTGCTCGAGTGCGCATTTGCATACGTTCATCTTGCCGGTGCTCTGGCGTGGTGGCACGGTGTATGTGCAACATTGTCGTGATGTTTGTGGTATGCTTTTGTCTCCTTCAATGCAATGGAAAACAAAAGTTGCAGAAATACCGATTTTGGGGGGCGGGCGCGAGAAGAATGGATCGTTCCCGGCCTCACATCACAGGTAGTACACAGGCTGGTAGTCCAAGGACTGGTCAATTCGGGCGATAGGTACATATGGGGAAAGTGAACACGAGATTACACCTGGGAAGGACAGTGGACTGACTGCAGCCTTGACAATAAACATTTGATTACCTAGAAGAGGGCCTGAGTGGCAATTTGAAAAGGTGGAATGATCACAACCAAGACAAGCGCGGTGTGCTTTGTGAAATAAACTGAAAGGTTCAGATGTCGTACCCTGTCATCTCACTTTTATACAGCGACACACAACGCTTCGGCACGGGTGCAGCGCGATAAACCTCAGCCACAAATTCTCGCAAAAGCCTGTTTTTTTTTTTTTTTGGCTATCCCCGACAGTTTTGTTATTGCTAGATTCGACTGTAACTTGTACCTGAACTTCATACATTTATACAACGCTCCAAGCTTGTTGCAGCGGTGCCACATAAGCTATGGGAGGCATGGTGTCATAAAAAAACAATTACATGCGGCTAAACAAAAGCTTCGCCGCATGTTGTTCTCGGAAGGCCTTCCCCCCAATCAGATGGCTTTACAACTAAACCATGCTGCTAGCAAACAGCAATTGGGTACAGGCACAGAAAATGGCGAAACTGTGAGCCAATCGCATTACTTGCAGCCTGCAACAAGGACAAAACATTGCTCAGCCACTCTGCAGGGAACATCCAGCTGCTATCACCTATGCGTGGCATCATAACCAAATAGCTGCTGTTTCCTGCAGAACATGGGCAAAGAGCAAGTGCTCTAAAGTTGCCCTCCTTCCATGCTCAACATAGGGAACCTCTGCTCTATGCCGGTGGGGTGGTCTAAATGGAGATGGGTGCCAACTCACCATGTGCGAGCTGCGTGCAATTAAGCATCAACGGCAAGAAAGTCCCCTGTAAGTGTTAGAGACATCGTCCTCGTAACCACCACCTGGCAGGTGTGCCTAATTTTTGCAGGAACTTTTCCCCCATGTAGGACGCCGTAAAAATCCTTGCCCCACTGCCCCACCCACCAACTTTTTCTTCTTGGGGAAGGGGCATCTCAGTCCACCCAGCACACTTCCCTATACACTTGCTGCAAGCAAAGGCAAACTTACTTCGCAGCGCATAGGCCAGGTATGTCTTGGACATGTGAAGAGCAATGTGCTTGCCGATGTTGTAGCTGAGTCCCCAGCTGTAGTCGACAATGTTTTTTATCTTCATCTGAAAGTACACCGAGGAGAAGTTTTTACAACTTGCCCATATTATACTGAGCACCCCACCTAAAGAGTGCAGGACGCCATTCCTAAAGAAGGTGTTGATGGCAAACGGAATAGATGAGTAAGGCCACAAAGAAAGCAATGCTACCAGTGATTTTTTATTTTTTATCTGAAGCACTGCCTGGTCGAGATGCGCCACAGCACAGGATTTTGGGTAAATCTACACAATCTGGGACTGCGTGTCACAGACGCCTTCGTCAGGCATTTTCTTTTATCACCACCATCAGAAATGCAGACAATAGGCGTTCCCAACCATGCAGTTGCAACACTCTGGTTGGCAGCTATGAAGTCACTACCCTACCAAACTGGCTAGCAGAAATGTACAAAGCTTTTATGTACAAAGCTTGTTTTGGAAATGTCCAGCATAGGTCATAAAATTGATTTGATTGATTGATTTTGGGCTTTAAAGAGCCGCTCCTTCACAGGCAATGAGGTGCGCCATAGAGGAGGGCTCCGGATTAATTTTGACCACCGGGGGATTTTTAATGTGCGCCAAAATCTTGAACACACGGGCAAGTCATAAAATAGATTAGGCATGTTTTGTATTGGAATAGCAGTCAAGACAATTAGATTAAACTGTGAATCACAATCTGAAGGTAGAAAAGTCTATATGCACGACATACAAGGCTAGAGTATTAAAAGGACACTAAAGGGTGAATAAAATTTTGTTTTAACTGAAAGATCATACTTTTTGTAGCTCTCTCGGCTCTTGTTCGACGAGCAACGATGGGCTATTTCCAGAGCCCCATTGCCCCCATTTTTCGTGACGTAACCATTGCATCACAAAATAGGAATGAATCCCCGCCGCATGCTCACACTGGGGATGTGGGTGGCGGCGCAGAGCGATGCGAGCAAAACAGCTTGCAGCGACGGCGCACAGGTCTACTGTGGCAACGTTTCTCTGGCCAAGGATGCTGGCTTCGAACCCGGTGCACTTTCTCGGATTGCTCGTGCACTTTCTCGGATTTCTAATTCGAACCCGGTGCACTTTACCGATAGCAATATTTTATATGTGTTCTCCTCCTACTCAGGTCAGGCGGGTCCGCTTAGCCACCTACAGTGCATCTTGTTCCTTTTGCAGATTCTAATCAAGGGACCTTAGTTGCTTCCTGCCAGGCATATTGCTTGCTGAAGCTCGGGCGGTCACCGTCGTAGGTTGCTGACTTCGCTAGTTACGCACCGATGCTACAGTGGCCAGAATAGCTGCATATGCTTTTCCAAAACGAAACTGAAAGCACGACGGCTGACTGAATAGTGAGGGAAGCAGACTGCCTCGCAGTGTATAAAAGTTGTAGTCTGTGTTATGCAGATACGATGAGCTCATGGAAAGCTTTGATTTACGTCTATTTCACGTGCTCAACCACTTAAAAACTGTATATTTCAGGAAAACATTTATAGATTGATTGATTGTAGGGTTTAACGCGCCAACGCAACGCTGGCGATGAGGCGCGCCGTAGTGGAGGGCTCCGGATTCATTTTGACCACCTGGGGATCTTTATCGTGCGCCGAAATCTCGTACACACGGGCGTTTTTGCTTTTCGCCTCCATCAGAAAAGCGGCCGCCGCGGCCGGGAATCGAACCCGCGACCTCGTGCTCAGCAGCGCAACGCCTTAGCCACTGAGCCACCGCAGCGGGTAAAACATTTATAGATGCTTCTCAAATGAGCTCCGTCGTTCACTTTTGTGACATCACAAACTGTGGTACACAAAAGCGTATAGAGCATCGTCCCCTGTTTTCACGTTTCTGGTATTTTCTGTCTTACTAAGGAACTGCAACTGCAATCCCTCGATACAGGCCAACTTGTTTCCACCCTTTAAGTGTCCAAGGATTCCAATGAGCCGGTACAAATTGGAGAATTTTCAGAAACATCATGGGAATGAAGATTGTTGAATGTTGAAATGACAACAAACCCGATTGCTGCTGCTGGCGTTTTCCCGCGCACCACCGACGACAACTTGCACTACTTTGCCGCACACAGCAACGCTCAATTCTTCATCCTGGTCAAGCAGGCTACTGTGGAAGACAAACAAGGCAAAGTTGCAGAGAATGCGAAGGAGCAGTAACAGCATGGATATGCCGAACTTACGCTGAACTAAAAAACTAACAGGAATGAGCTTCCACAATGCAATAACCAAGAATGCATTAATGAGGCTCTACAGTACATCACTACGAAAAATTCTCTTTATACCATGATGATAATGGGGTTTAGCGCAGAAGCTCCACCTGGACTATGAGGAGCGCCATAGTGGAGGTCTCCAGATTAATTTTGACCACATGGAGATCTCAGCCGTGCGCTGAAATATCAACACACGGGCGTTTTTGCTTTTCCCCTCCATCAGAAAAGCAGCCACCACAGCCGGGGTACTCTCATTATAGCATGAGCAGTTCACTAATGCCGCACTATATTATATATTTTGCCAAGCAGAAAAAATCTGTTCGATAGCAGATATTTTATGGTTTCTGGACATACTGGATTCTACAGTAACCATCAGATGGCAATATCTGTTGAGCAGCTAGTGCAGTGGCAGCTGTACAGCACGCAATTTCACAAACGTTTTTGAGCACACTAATACACTCTAGGGGTAAAAAAAAAGGAAAAAAAAAAAAAAAAAACAGGCTCAACAATGACGTACGGCACATGTGTGTAGAGGAGCTCTGATCCACAGATCCACAGCCCTTCTAACATATTGAGGTAGTTTTCACGGCAGTAATATGAGACAAGCTGAAAAGGCATTTGGCAAAGGCATTTAGGGAGAAGTGCACATTACTTCCAATACTTCCAGAAAGCACTAGAAAGTTTACAGGAGTACCGACACCAATTTTCGCATTAATATTATTGCACAGTTCACTTTCTTTACTCAACAGAACACCCTGGTTGAAATATGAGTGGCCTGCGACGCGAAGAACATACTTTAATTGGATCTCATTTATCGTGTCGACGGAACAGCACGCGGAGCGGCATTCAGCAAATGGACATCAGTGAGACATCATCCCGTGTTAGCCAAAAGAAGTGACGCGGGCACCGCTCGTCAAAAACTCGTGACGTCACTTGACACGCGCGGCCCTGCGAGCGGTGACTGGGCACTAGCGCATTCACAAATGGGTGCACGAAGCCAGAGCTACAGGGCGATTCCACGAGAGAACGAACATGCGTGTGCACGACCATTTTTTGTTCATTCTTGTTTTTTTATTATATATGCGCGCAATATGGAAACCCCCGAAGATCAAGTTTGTTTTCTCCTGAGGTGCGTAGTTCGGGAGAAAAAAATGTTTGAATGTGCCCGGAGCGCAGCGGTGGTTCCGGCAACTGAAGATTTTTTCAAGTTTGCGTCTCTGTGTACGTCAAGGAGTACAAGGGGTGTGTATAAAATGTTTCAGGCCATAAACTAGACCAGAATGCTAATCAGTGTAACGCAAAATCAGCGTCCAGCAGCGAACAAAAAATTTAAAAAAAGATCGTGAAATCGGCCCAGACAATAGTTTGTTACTTTTTGACGCCCCCTATCTACACTTCTTTTCTGAAAAACGTGTAAGTCAGCCATTTTGTTGGCCATACGTGTCTGAACGCATCAGCAAAAGATGGTGTTTGTAGAAAATTTATAAGTACTAAAAAAAATTGAATAACTTCAGCTCTTTTTCAGAAATTGCACAACTTCAAAACTCAATCTAAAAAAAACCCCATACTGGATTTTCTTCAAAATTGCGGGAACAAGACTCGTTTACTTGGACAACAAAACTGTGGAAAAACATGTTGCATCATTTTGTTCAGAACAAAGTTATAAGGGGCCAAACTTGGGGGCTTGCGCGACGCGTCTTGGCGCGCCGTGGCAAGTTCCGGCCGCTGTTGCCGGACGTTGCGCGGGTGTACACGGGCGGTAATTCACATTCCACTGCCACATGCCAGCATGGTCAATCTCTTTCCAATATTCCCAATCGAAAAAAACTATTCTGGAGATTCTTTTTTTTTTTTTGCCCGCCTCTGTTTCCCTAATGTGTTCTTTAACGAGCTAACTTTCTGGCCGATACCAGCTCGAAAGCGCTCCTTTGCAAACGCCACTCTTCTTATAGAGAAAGGAAAGAAGGATTCGAAACAACAGCAAACGTTTTTCCAGTTGTTATACCGGGTAGAAGTGGTAGGAGTGGTCGAAATTTTCTATTATGGCGCTTCGGTCACAGCACGAGTAAATTACCGAAGGGATTTCAGATTTTCTTCACAAGAATATTTATTCAAGTAAAAAGACACAAGTTTGGAAATTGGCTGCCAGACTACCGTGATTAATTATTTACAGTCAGGAACACACCAAAAAGCATACGTGTGGGAATACAACTCAAGTAAAATCTTTATAATATCTGCACCACAGCTTCCTCGGGCGCTCATAGAGTCAAGCACAGGAAACTGAAAACGGGCAAATGGCAGTGGGCTCACTTTCAGCGGTTCTGACAGCTAAACGCTGTTCGTTTGGGTATTCCTTCGTGACAGATCACACGTGCCAGGACTGGATGCCTCGGATGCGTGGCAGACGCTTCCATTATTCGCGCTTTTCCATGCGAAACTCTTCGATGCCTGCAGCAGATGCGTGAATCAGGGTCACCTTCTTTAGCTTGCTTTGCAACTCGGCAATCATTTCAGCTGCTGACCGAATGACGTTGGTGCTGCCTGCCCTCAGGTTGTGTAACGAAGCGTGATGTTTTACAATACCACCAACTCCATCGCACGAGTTTTTTCCGTGTCCGGTAGCAAAGAACAGCCACTTCGCAGACGTGTAGTTTGCTCTGGAACGTTCGTACAGCTGATATTTGTTATTGAAATGGCTGGCTGCACCGTCACTAACGTAAACAACGTAGCTGTACACAGGGGCACTTGTACGTAAGCAGTGAAACCTGTGTTTTGTGCCAGTGGTACAACTTGACTTCATTTGGGAGAATAACTGTCCAATTTTCAGCGAAGTCGAAGTGCAGTACAATGCTTGATCGCCGTTCGCATCTTTTCGTTTCGTTTATGGCAATGGCCTGGGTCCGCCTAATATAGTAATGGGAAATCCACTTGGTGAGCCATTTGCCTAGCTCCTTCACGAATGCAGCTGGCGGTACACTCTTTTTTATCAGAGAACCATTTTCCCATATAGCGTACGTGACGTCTTCTTCGCCCGAAACGCCCAAAGCGGACATGGTAAGGTTGTCGGTCATTGGGCATTGCTGGCACTCGCCCAAGAAACACTGCGTCGATGGTGAGGTGCAAAGACAAAGCTCCTTTAAGTTGCTCATTCTTCGGGCAACCCCTGTAACGTTTTGCAGGGGCAAAGCAGACAGGTCGGCATTTGCACAATAAATGCACACGCACACTTCATGCTGGGGTGAGTGCAAGACTTGGACGGGAATGAACTGTGGGTGGGTGAACGGGTCACTTTTTTTTTTTTTTTTCAGAACAACATCCGCTAGGCTTCCCCTGCCACATCTATCAGGAGAAGAGTGTGCGGGTAGTCGAACAAGCAAACACGCGCACAAATGCACGTGCAAACACTTAGGCACACACGAAAGCATCCACCCATGGAAAAAAAAAAAAAAACTTTTAAGGGGAGGAGTCAAAAGCAAACAAAAATATGGCAAGAGTAAAGCAAAGGGAAGCATCCGTTGAGAGCCCATCAACCAGTGAGTTGAAGGACAGAAAAGGACGGGGCAGTATACGCCTCCCCTTCCTGCAATTTTCGTACGCAAGCGTAGCAAAATAGCTAGTAATCCTGTAATGTACGCTTTGCCTTTGTGATATGTGATTAAACAATAAATATACAGCAATAATATGACAAAAGACCGGAATTTAGTAACACGTTTAAGCAGCCAGGTACCCGATCACACCCGATTCTCATTCCAGCAAAATAGGTTCGCGCGCACGTGGCGTCTCCGAAAAGCCTCCTACGGCCCTGTAAGCCGTGGTGCAGGTGTTTGTTGCCTGGTTAGTTATTTTTAAGGTCGTTCTCTCATGTTTGCCTCAAAGAAGGCGGTGGGAAACCCTGTACTGACGCCAGCGCACCATGCACCGCCAGCGGAAATGCGCCCGTCGTGGTGAGGAACTGATTAGGGTCTGAAGGTCAATCCATTCCCTCCCTTGTAACTGCCCGTGCACCATCTGTTTCGGTTGCCTGCGCATCGGAGGAACGTTAGTTTTTTTGTTTTGCATCCCGCAAAACACTGGCACTGCAAAGGAGCATTTTTGAGCTGGTATCGGGCAGAAGGTTAGCTCGTTAAAGACACATTAGGGAAACAGAGGCGGGCAAAAAAAAAAAAAAAAAAAAAAAAAGCAGAAGAAGAAGAAGAAGAAGAAGAAGAAGAAGAAGAAGAAGAAGAAGAAGAAGAAGAAGAACAGTTTTTTTCGTTTGGGAATATTGGAAAGAGATTGACCGTGCCGGCATGTGGCAGTTGAATGTGAATTACCGCCCGTGTACACCCGCGCAACGTCCGGCAACAGCAGCCGGAACTTGCCACGGCGCGCCAAGACGCGTCGCGCGAGCCCCAAGTTTGGCCCCTTATAACTTTGTTTTGAACAAAATGATGCAACATGTTTTTCCACAGTTTTGTTGTCCAAGTAAACGAGTCTTGTTTCCGCAATTTTGAAGAAAATCGAGTATGGGTTTTTTTTTTTATATTGAGTTTTGAATTTGCGCAATTTCTGAAAAAGAGCCGAAGTTATTCAATTTTTTTAGTACTTATAAATTTTCTACAAACACCATATTTTGCTGATGCGTTCAGAAACGTATGGCCAACAAAATGGCTGACTTACAAGTTTTTCAGAAAAGAAGAAATGTAGATGAAGGCGTCAAAAACAGTAACAAACTTATCGTCTGGGCCGATTTCACGATCTTTTTTTAAATTTTTTGTTCGCTGCTGGACGCTGATTTTGCGTTACACTGATTAGCATTCTGGTCTAGTTTATGGCCCGAAACATTTTATACACACCCCTTGTACTCCTTGACGTACACAGAGACGCAAACTTGAAAAAATCTTCAGTTGCCGGAACCACCGCTGCGCTCCGGGCACATTCAAACATTTTTTTCTCCCGAACTACACACCTCAGGAGAAAACAAACTTGATCTTCGCGGGTTTCCATATTGCGCGCATATATAATAAAAAAACAAGAATGAAAAAAAAAATGGTCGTGCACACGCATGTTCGTTCTCCCGTGGAATCACCCTACAGGCATAACCGCTGCCCAGAAAGGCACTGTTGGCAAAAATAGAGTTCCACACACGGGAAAGGAACCAATAATATAGCCCGGAATCGCAATAGAAGTCGCCATAAGGACTTTTATTGAAACCGGTCATCGAATTTCTGCCACAATTGTAGGCCTAGCACCTTCAGGCAGGCTGACACAGCTCAGCCGTTCAGCTCCAGCGGCGACGCGGTCTAAACAACGCCCCCACCGGCCTCCGCAGTGTTTTGACGTCTGCACGAAGTGGTGAGGTCATGCTGGGATTCTGTCATATGCGCCTTTTGGGATGAAAGCATGGGAATTTGAAACACCATTTTCAGGCCGTTCAATGTACAGTAAAATCTCGATGATACGAAACTCGCGGGACTGCGAAAAATATTCGTATCATCCGAAATTCGTATGAACCAATACAGACCAAAAAATGTAGCGCTGAAAAAAGTTTTCGTTTATTTCTTTTCTTACTTTCGCCTGAAGAAATTCGTGACTTTCTTCTGCATTTTTTTACCCCCATGTCGCAAAGCAGTCCTTTCTGGAGCGCGTAACGCTTCGTGCTCGTCACCTCACTCGCGGTGCCCAAGCTCGCTACACGCCGCAAGTCAAGCGTGAACTGCATGGTGCGTTTTTGCACGCGATTCGCGTACCTCGGCTTTGCGCGCACTGTATTTTCACGCCTCTATCGACGATTTCGCGCCCGCGGTAGCTCCTACCTCAACCAGAATATGATGCACGCCGCGCGCGGCAGGATGGAGGAGCCTGATGACTTGCGGAGCATTTGAGACAGCCGGCTTGGCTCCGCCGGAGATGGTTAGGCTTAGCACCCCGGCAGATATTTCATGGGGCTTTCACTAGCGCCGTAGATGATGTTTTATAGTACCGTTTTCGCATGCATAATCAGCTCCTTTACCGCACAAGCAATTTAGCGTCTGCCTTGAGCGGCATTTTTAAAAGAGCGGTTAGGAGCGGTCGCTCGAGCGGCCACGCCACTTTGCAGCCACAGCCGGCCACGCTGCGAGAAGCGTGCGGGGTTTCGCGGCGGTGTCAGCAAGCAGAAAACAACAGCCCGGCCGTTTCTAGAGAAAGAGCGACAAAGAGGGGAGAGAGAGCCATCACTTGCTCGTTCGGCAGTCGGGCCCCTCGTCGGCTCGTTCGTATCATCCGCCGGGCCACACAGGTCCATTCGGAACAGCGGAAATTTTTCCCACTGCTAACAATGCAATTTCATCGGGACTTTTCAGAAATTCTTATCATCCTGAAATTCGTATCACCCAGAATTGTATCATCCAGATTCCGCTGTAATTAATTATCGTGTGCTGAAGTATTTAAAGTGCTGTTTCGGGTTCGCCAGACCATTAAGCAGCGATAAAAGGAAGAAAAGTGCAACATAAAATTTCCGTGTCAGTACATCTTTAAGAATTGCCCTAAGGCACATTCCCACTTGCGAGTCGGGTGCGTCACGTGACACGTGCCGCACAATGAGGAGGTGTTTGCACTTGCGACGAGCGATGATGCGACTGCATTTAGCGGGGCTGTTACCCGACCTGTACAACTTCCTTGGTGCTTCAACCAACCATTCGCAGCCAAATAAAAATGTACTACACGGGTGCGACACAAAACAGGTGGAAATCACCCCAGAACACATGCTACTGACCTGGAACAGTGCCAAAAGCACTGCGGGTTGCGGGAGGAGCCGAAAATAATGAACTCAAGCAGACTCTTTTCAACACATTATTGCGGAAAAAAATACACACGTTTGCTTTCACGCCACACTTGTATCCCGGCCCGCAAGGTTCGATTCTTTTCACAGACGCAGAAGCTCTGGTACCTTTGAACTCCACAGCGTTTACTTCTCGCCGATAGAGGTACGAAAAGGCTGCAAGTCCGCCTACTATCCCACTGTCCATCTCGCAATCCAAACACATTTCTCCATACTGATAAGCCCCACGCTAATCGTTGATTCGTACATGTGTACGCTGAAGCCACTGACCAAACTAAAATGCATGGAACAGTGCTTGTCGACCCAGCAAGCCCGCCTCGCCAAACCAGACATGCAGCACCACCATTTGGAATGCCAGATGTAAACAAATGTTTTGTTTCTAGCTACGTCAGCCATCGCCACTGCCATGATTGGCACTGTCGTTGCGCGACGAGGGATTTCGGTCAGAGAGCGGTCGGCTCCGGCGTCGCAAGGTGACGGCCAGCTCATCGCTTTGCAATGTCGTGCGAAGTGCCAAGTTGCCAGTGGGATTGTGCCTTTAGGCTTCAAGCGTAAGTTATCTTTATAACTATTTTTGATGCAAAAGGTTTTGACAGATGTAATGGATATTGGAGAAATGGATACCACAGTAATAGATACCTGAGCAAAAACAAGGTTGTTGACGGTCAACTTTGACGCTTAAGACAGGCCACCTTCGTTACATTAAGATTGAAAGCGCCTTAATTTGCAACCATCTGAACAGTTATAATGAACACAGATTACTCATTCCCATTGAGTGGGGACCGTTGAGGGTGCAGAAATGAAGCCTGAACAGGGTGCAAAAGCAAAGGTAGCACGGGAAATTGATATCAAGTTTCTGCGCAGTAGCATCAAGGATGAATTTTCCATCGCAGAAATGAAGCCAATTTGACTATTTACTGTCGGGGTGTAAATGCAAGAAGTGAAAGTCATCCTCTGATATATCATTGGTGCCACAATCAAACGCTGATATTATGAGAAGTACATTTTTTCAGATGCAGTGGTGCGACCACAACCCATTTTCACACATGAGAGAGACCGATTGCATCAAAATAACATAATTGAAAGGGTACTTCCTAGGCAGATGGCTTCACTTGTAATTCAAAGCAAGTGGGGCCCAGCTTAAAATGCACACAAGGGAGTCCAACCATACTGGAGAGTGGCTTCCAGGGCGATGATGCGACTGCATTTAGCGGGGCTGTTACCCGACCCTAGTTACTTGGGCACAGTCAACCACGGTTAAGCAAACCGTGGTTAGATAAAACTGCAGTTTGCTGCGTTACACGAGACGAAACTGCGGTTACCCCGCTAACCATGGTAAATGCAAACTGGGCTTGGCCACCTCAGTTCAGTCACGCTAACCACAGCTTCTGCAGCCGCAGTGTTCAAAATCGCACAAGTCAGTTCTGACGCGAGTGGCGGCGCATCAGTGGAGGCAAAAAAGAAAGAAAATCACTTGGCGTTCGGAGGAGACAAAGGCCCTCAAATAGCGTCCGCCCCAAAGCTGCCCCCAAGAGGCGCTTGCGTTTTTTTGCGTCGCTCTAGCAGTCACCGCGCCTGCCCGTGAGCAGCGGCTCGTTTACCGATTCCACCCGATCAAGTACGACAAAAGACGTGCTAAATTTGTAAATCCCCCCCCCCCCCCCCCCCCCCCCCGGGAAAAAAAAAAAAAAAAAAAAAGGATAAGCCAGGCAATTGTGAAGCGCTTATCGGCTGTGCCTGCAGACCACGGTGCACCGTGCTGCAGACACGCTGGCGCGCCTGCCCGCACGGCGCTGGCAGCGGCTCGAACCGGCCCCGACCACAGCAGCAACAGCTTGTCGCTGCTCTTCGAAATCAATCTGATCACGCAAAAGAACTTCCACATGCGAGAAAGTGGATGTTAGTGTGGTGAAAAATTGTGCTATGGATTGTAATTCACAGTTGTAGAGATAGCGGCGGTCAAATATCCACCGTGATGCTAAGCCAAAATTCCCAACACCGAGCCGACCCGAGAAAACCAAGCCGGTTGCAAGCTGTTGGGGAAGCCCCTCTTTCGCCATGTGCGAGTGCGTTGTGTTTAGGTCTGAAGTCTACACTGCTCCTCTTTTGTTTTTTTTATCGTGAGGTTAAAAGTCTTAATTTATTTTCGTTACGCTCACAACCAAGTGACTGCTGTCGACACACTCGAAATTTCGCGTGTAACAGCCAAAACCGCAGTTTGCGATAACCGCGGTTAAAGTTTGGTAACCACTCTTAAACATAACTCAGTGATGCTACCGGCTTAGGCCGCTTTGGAGCAGCTTTTGGAGCAGGCAAAAATGCATTTCGGAGCAGCAAAACCAGCTTTCGGAGCAGGTGTTGATAGAAGCAAAGACACGTACTGCATTCATGATAGATAATCGCTAAAAGCATGCGCTTCAACGATAATAAAAAATTAAAAGAACCCAGAAGATCGATATTTTGTCCCCATTTTTATCAGCCTCCTGAAGAACGTCTGCATTGAACTTTGTGCAGCGGCCCGCACAACAAAAATTAAAGAAAAAACAAGCTCTCATTTTTACACAATAGAAGATTTACTATGAACAAACTAAAAATTGCTCGTCCCAACGAACATGCTACTATGTAAAATCGAGCACTATTGGAAGGCTATCGTGGGAGCATTGACCAATAAAATCAGTAGCGCCACGGCTTTGACTGCATACTTGAACATCACGCTCCTCCCCGACAAGCCACAAATAGCAGTGCTATTGTTTACAAAGGCAACGTGCAGCCATTACTGGCAACCAACATGCAGCACCAGGCTGAATCTCGCCCTTTCACGACACGTTTGCTGCAAGCACCCAAAACGCCTCCGTTAATTACAAGGTAGCTCATTAGTCCCCCCCCCCTACCCCGAGACTATGTTAATTCCCTGCGAGGTCACATGCGCTCATTTCACCTTCAATTTCCACGTATGTGAATTCTATGCCTTTGTGAACTCTACGTGAAATCTACGACGGGCGTCATCATACGCGTGCCCTACTCGTTAAGCTCGGAAACAACGTCAGGCGGCGTGAAATTGCTGTACTTGTTCGCCGGCGCGCGGTCCGAACTATGTCACCGTTTCCTGCCCTTGCATACTATTTTCTCCCCCCTGCACTTTGTAAATTATCATCTGTCTACAGTAAAATATCGATGATATGAGTTTCACGGCACCGCGAAAAATATTCGTATCATCCGAAATTCGTGTGAACCACACAGACCAAAAAATTAAGCACTAAAACAAGTTTTCGGTCATTTCTTTTCTTACTTTCGCGTGACGAAATCCGTGACGTTTTCCTGCTTTTGTTTAACCTCCATGCCGCCACGCAGTCCTTTCTGGACTTGCATCTCCTCACTCGCGGTGCCCAAGTTTACTCACTACAGGAGCGTGTTTGCACGCGATTCGTGCGTGTCGGCGTTGTGCGCGCGATATTTTCACGCCCGCGTCGGCGATTCGGCGCCCGCGGTCACAAAATTACGTGCGACGCCCGTGGCAGTGGGAGGAGCCTGACCACTTGCGCCAATGGGAAGGCGTGCTCCTCATAGGGGCAGTTACGAAGCTTCGCTCGAGACAGCCGGCTGGCTTTGCCGGAGATGTTTAGGCTTAGCACCTTGACATATATTTCATGGGCGCTTCCACTAGCGGCGCGGATGATGTTTTATAGCACTGTTTTCGCTCACATTATTAGCTCATTTACCGCACAAGAAACTTCGTGTGGCTTTGAGCGGCATTTTGAAGAGCCGTTAGAAGCGGTCTCTTGAACGTCCGCACCACTTCGCGACCAAAACCGCCGTCGTGTGTGCTTTGAGCGGCATTTTGAAGAGCGGTTAGAAGCGGTCTCTTGAGCGTCCGCACCACTTCGCGACCGAAACCGCCGCCATGCTGCCGGCCGCGCCCCGCGCAGCTTGCGGGTGGTTTTGCGGCGGCGTCAGCGTGTCTGTGGAGTGCGCGGCACGTTTTCGCGAGCAGAAAACAGCTTGGCCATTCCTGGAGAAAGAGCGACAAAGAGGGCAGAGAGCCCGTACGCCGCCGTAGCTTGCTCGATCGGCAGTCGGGCGCCTCGCAGACTCGTTCTTATTACCCGCCGGGCACCACAGCTCCGTTCGTAAGAGCCGAAATTTTTCCCATTTCAAACAGTGCAATTTCGCCGGGACTAATCAGAAATTCGTATCATCCCGAAATTCGTATAACCCAGAATAGTATCATCCAGATTCCACAGTAACTACAGCTCCTGCGTCCTCACCTCTTGCCTACTTTTCTTCCCGCACAACTCCGCAGGCACCCGGTCGACGCGTACGCTGTCGGGCCGCGTTGGCGAGCAAGTACGGCAATTTCACAACGCCTGACGTTGTTGCCGAGCTTCACGAGTACGGCACGCATATCCCGACGCATATCGCGGCCCGAAGACCGCAAGGCGGACGGTCGTGACGGCGGCAGCCGGTCTCGTGAGCCCAATAGGTGCGAAGTGCACTGCACGGAATTAACAGTCTCGGGTAGAGGGGGAGATTTCACAACGCCTACGAGGCGCCAGCCACAAAACGCATCATTGCCGTTATCGCAACAAGGACCAGTTTGCCTTGGCTTGGCTCGGATTGCGGCCTGAAAACAGGTACACCGCGATGTCGCTTTCAGTGGGGAACCTCAAGTAGTTAGTTTCGTTAGTCGGCGTACACCCCTGGGCGCAGGTTGGGCGCAGAATCGCCAAATTTAGAGGAAATGTGGCAGGATGCAGCAGCCAGAGCACTTGGGCGCAGCGGTAGCATCACTGCGTAACTGCGGTTACTGCCGCCTGTAACTAGGGTATAAGTGCGAGACCTTGACAAGGTTTACCTCTTGTCAACACAGAATCCTCAAGGCTTCAAGATGTCCCTGATTTTGGGAATGCAGGAGCATTTGGTTGCCCTGGAAGGATTTTATTCACACTGCCTTAAATTGGGCCTCACCAGCCTGGCATGCCAGCCCAGCTTCCAGGCCCAAGGCCAGAGTGCCAGCGGAAGCCCCCCCGCCGTTCCCAACTGCTCACATGTGTTGCGGCGGCTGCTCGGGCTGCTCCGGCGGCTCTTGTGGCTCCGGTGGCTCCTGTGCAGCAGGAAAAATCTCATCCAAGAGGTTTCCGCTCGGGGGCTCGGGTGGATGCTCAAGCCCTCCCTCAGCACCTTCCACGACCACACCGTTGGGGGGCATCTCTGCGTCAGCTGTACGGTGCCCCATAGAAAGCATGGGTGAGAGCAGCTCCGAGGCGTCCCAATCGTGGCACCAGGCTGCTACTGGCACAGAAAAAGCTCTACGAGTTTACTTACGGATGGCTGCTGTTTAGCAGGTGTCTTTGCACTCTGCAAAGGCCAAGCCTTGAAAAAATGCTTTCAGCCCTCCTTTGTTTCAGGCATAATAAATAACTATGCAACAATGGGAAGTACTCGCATGAAACTTTAGGCAAAGGAGGTTGCTTACCTAACAACCACAAAAAAATGTGAACCATAAACTAAACGTGCCCCATTTTTTAATTTTATTATCCCTTGCATAAAGTCTAGATGTAGGAAATAACCATGTATATGCCAACCGCACGAACGCACAAGTATTGGGCAACTTCAAACTGCCAGATGACGGGCTTTACCGTAATTGTAGAAGCACAGCATCGAACCAGCCAAAACTGCACAACTGAAGTGCATGCACTTGTTTTCCGTTATCAAAAGCAAACACTCCCAAGGATCTCCACAACAGAAAAGGAGAACAAGCCCCAATGCTGTGACTAGAGCCCAAAAAATACGGATGACGGACAGCCAAGGCAAATGACGTTCTTGACCACGAGTATGCTGCCAGCAAGACTGCAGGCCTCACACCATACAAGTAAAGGATGGGGCCCCACACAAGTTACTATGTTCCAACATAGTTTACAGCAAGGATGCAGGCATGGCTAGAAAATTACCAGCATACAAATGGCAGCAGCACTGCCTCAAACCCAGAAAAAAACGAAGAAACCAAAGAATAAAAACTAATACCAACATAGGAGAGACACGATCTGAATATACCTAAACCATGTTTCAGCAAGGAGACGCCAGAACACCATTTCTAGAAAGCAGCTTTGATGCAAGGCAGAGAACTTGACACACTCCCGCACCAACTCCAGCAATACACCACAGTACCACACGCAGAAACATTTAGGCAGGCGCCGCCCGTTACGAAATGTAGAGTTCGCAACCCACTCGTTTATAACCGCGAGTTACAATTCAACTAGTTATATCTGAAGGCTGCAGACCCGAACCCTTTACAAAAATGCTGGGGACAAAAAGGGTGGGCATAAACTTCAGAATGCCAAAGTAGTTTTCTTCGACACAGTATAAGGCTGGAAATATGAAAGTTGTGTTATAGTCAAGTACCTTACCCTCTGTACTTCACAATGCAAGGCCTCAGCAAAACAATGCTTAGTCATCACATGTAAAGAACAGTTGCTGAGGTTTAACAATTTTAATGCAGTGATGCTACTCATGAACAACAATTTGGAGCAATTTTTGGAGCATGAAAGCTTATATTGGAGCATTTTGAAGCTCCGAAAAGCTAATTTTGGAGCAGCTTGGAACAACGTAAATCAATTTTCGAGGTTTCTTGGGGTTGTTGATGTACACGAAATGCACACCAAAACACCTTACCCATAAAAATGTAAAGAAATAATGTTTGAATATCATTTCAGCATTTTTATCATGTGGCCTTAAAGCAAAACCTAAAAAAAAAAAAAACCCCGAAGAGTGCTCACCTATATCTTTAGAGCTTTTCTGGGACCCATCTAATATTGCTAACGTATGGAGTTCCCTTTACGGTACACTAAAGGCCAGGTGCAGGGGCGGCGTTGCGGTAGGGGAGGGGGAGGTTGCACAAACCAGGAAAAAGAACTAGTGAAAAGAAGCACTATTTGGGAAGCTATATGTGGGTGAAAAATTACAGGAACATATTGCTTAAAGGCTAAAAAAACGGGGAAAAGCATACAGATATTGCAAATTAAAAACTAAAAGTAAAGGAACGGAACAAGCCAAAACCAAACAAATACTCCAATCGAGCAGCTGTTTTAAAAAAAAAAATGTTCTATTATTGTAAGTTAAGGCTTATGAACAGAATGCTTTGAATCTATTAGAATAACTAGGTTGCAACTGTGAATTAGGAACCACAAACTTAACAAAAAAAAAATGATGAACCCTGTCATCAAAGAATCTTGTTTAGAAAAGCAGTCTCAGATGCCAGCCACTACCACATACTGCTTCATATTCAAAAAATCGAAATCCCATGTGGGAAGCGGGGCTAATACGAGCATAATCTTGGAAGGCCCCTGAAATGCTGAATGATTTGGGACGACATTTATGCACGATATCATTGTCATCCCTGCTATCGCACTCTGGCATGCTCGATGGTATTTACTACATTATAACCGACACAAAGCCGGCCAATATTGAACAGTATTCCGCAAGCGCCAACCGACCCGCATGTGAGCGCTTTATCACAGCACGGAGCCAGCGGAGCTGCGTGTGCGAAGCACTTGGTGCGAGCAATTTCTGTCCCTGCGACGCGATAAGGTACAACTGCAAGGATATTCCCGAAGGTATGCCAAAACAATACATTCAGCGATGTTTCAATACAACGGAGTGGGCTGCTTAAAGGCCAAGCGCACTCAAACTTTACCCTGGCCAAATTTATTGTGAACATACAGTACGCACCACTAAACCAAAATGACTGGTAGTCCCGTGAAATGCCTTGTTAATCAGTTGGAAACATTTGAAATAGCTCTGCCGCAAACAGCACTGCACCTGCCAGCAGATTGCACAAACAGCCATGAAGGGAAGTGAAATGCCGGCCGGCCAGCTGCTTGCTTGGTCCTCTGGCTAGCCAGGAGAACCAGTCGAGCGCTGCTGGGCGCGCTTCTTTGAGGGCTGCGTGCACGCAAAGCCAATGCGCGCACGTTTGCTCCGGATGGCCAGCCACTTGCTCGCTCGCCGGCTGCAATGTCACTTCAGCCTGGTTGTAATGCACACTCTCAATTTCGGTTTTAAAATCGATGACTGTTGCTGATCGTTTGCACCATGCATACGCGTATTTCAGCTGTAGTGTTTTGTGTCTTGCATTATAATTTTAGGCAAGCTACAGTAAACCCTCGTTAGCTCGAACTCTCATATCTAAAAACATTGGTTTTTGAACATTTTTCTCGCCGTGCATTTACTTTCTATAGCCGGTATTCAATGGCGTGGAATGCATGCAGGCAACCAAGTGTGCGCCACCATATCTGTGGCCACGCGTCTGTTCCTAGGCGACGTGCGCACGGCCCGCAGATCAGGCACCCCTCTTCTCTTCCATGCAACTGTGCGAGTGCGCCGTCACTCGTTACGTCGGGCTCTGCGGGATGGCGGTACTTGTCCATGCTAAGCATGACTGTGAAACACATGTCTGTTTCACGTTACAAACACCGAACGTAAAGTATTGCCTCGAGTTCAATGTGAGTGCGACTTATAACATCTCTGTTGACGCCACCATTTATAATCGGATTGGAACGGAGCAGATGACCACGCCGGTGTTTTTTTTTCTTCGGCGTGCGGCCGCAGTGGCCCAAGCCGCGCCGTGTCTGCGGTGCATCGGCCATGTCTGTGGCCGTTTCCAGCGTTGCCAAGCGAAGGAATTGACCGCTAAACTTTTCAACAAATACCGCCTATAGGTGCTATGCATTTGCCCCCCTTTATCTCAAAACGTTTCTTCGGGGGACCCTGGATATCTCGAAATGTAGGCAGAACGAACATAAGGCCCAGTCTCCTTCAGGCAGCTGATAAGGTCTCCATACGAACGCTTAGCTCCCACAACGTGCCAAACGTGTTTGTGAACGGCAAATTTGAAATTCCCACTACGGTAGCAGTTTCCTTGTTGTACATGTCAAGCAACTGTGGAGCGATAAAGTGTGCACCACCGTGGCACCCATGGGTGGCACCACTTGTGCGAGGGTTATCACGAGCAGAATGTAGCGCAAGAAGGTAGAATGTAGAGGTGGCGACCAAGCACGATCAACGATTGATGCGATTCATTGAGAAGCTCGAGAACGGTTTCCTGGGACCAAATGCGAAAGCGAAACAGGCGAGCGTCAGGAAGTTCTTTCTTCTGCAACAACAAAAATTAGTTATTATGCCATTATTACGAAAGCTCCCCTGTGCAGTGGCACTTTTGTTACCAGCGCTTCAACTTATTTTAATGATCCGGCCACAAATTTTCGGCATTTCGGCATATCTCAAATTTTTTAGTGGATTTTACGACTTCGAACTCGCAAGGTATTACTGTATATGGAAATAAGGTTTTTAAGAGGTCAGAATTTTCACTGCAGTTGGCCTTTAAAATCAGTCGCGTAACACAAGCCTCAAGGGAAACGGTGCACCTGATTGAGCATAGTGCAGTGCCGCTCAGCACTTCATTCCAACAAATAACCGTTTTCACAAGAAGCTACATAAAAAAACGAACATACTGACACAAAAATTCGAGTTCAATCAGCGAAAATCAGCACCCGGGAGGATCTGGAAACGTTGCCATGTAGGGACCGCCACCACATAGGTTGATGGGCGCAGGCACCTGACTGGACACAGGCACCTGACCATCACCAATGGGAACGCCAATGCACAGGTTGGCAGTGCAACTTGGAGGCTGGGACAGATGTGATGTCGGCCCGCTTTAGCATAGGCTAGCATGACATAGTCCAGGCCTGGCCATGTCCCCTGGCTCGCTCCTCCCAGACTGTCTGCCTCTAGTGCTGCTTGCACCTGCTGTGTTCTTGTGATCCCTTCAGCCCACTTGTTTTGCGCTTAAACATTCTCTCCTGGTGGTTGCAACGCTCTTGAATTGGCTGTCCTTTATCAGCTTCATGGGCCGTTGCCCCATTCACCGTTACCTCCCATCTGTTCGTCAGGGCATTCTCCAATTAGTCCATTTCTTGGTGGCAAATTCCCTCTTTCATCCTTTTCAAACACCTCATCATGCATGCGGGCATGTTATGCACACCTGGGGCACTCACATTTAGGGTTAAGGATGGCAACGTAAATGTTGGCGGCGGTCCTTAAAGGGTGGAAACAAGTTGGCCTGTATCGATGGATTACAATGCGTCTTGAGAACTTAAATACACCATTCTCGCAACTACCCTCCCATACAAGTTAAGAACGGCAACGGAAGTTGCCACAGTGCCTCATCACCACAGCCAGATGTTACTCCGCACGGTGCAAGTAGTACGTTACTGGGAATATTTTGAACATGGCAGGAGTCGTTTTCGTGATTTTTTTGGACTTAATATGCTTAAAACTACTGCGACGACAAACCAAGTGAGAAAAGGCAGACGATATCACGCATTCATAGCAAAACGCACGCGCCCGCTGACACCCGGGTCCATCGCTTATGTGGAGTGATACTGTACATGAGCTTATGCCGTTCTTAGCTTGTTCCCAAGTATAGCAGTTGTTTAATAAGGCAGAAAATGCCAGAAACGTGTAAACGCGACAATGCACCGTACACTTGTGGTACTACAGAGTCCCTTAATACTCTTCTGGTCATGAAAATCCGCCGTAACACTATGGGAGAGCTTCGTGCACTGCTCAAGGAGGCCGCACAGTGGCGCTGGCGTTTATCAAAGGGCAGGCGGGATAGTGGTCGGAGCGCGTTCAGCAGGGACCGGACGCTCGCCGCGTTATTCAGTATGTGTTCACTTTACTTGTCGTGGGCTGCTAAAATGGACTTGTCCTTCTGTGAGTGACGAAAAATTTCATGTGGACGGTCATTCTGTTACTGCGTTCCTGCCGGCCGATTTGGCTACAGAGGAAACGGCGACAAAGAGCCGCTATTTTGCTCTCCTGACACCGAGCTGTGCACGAGATAGAAGTGTACCATTCCCTGAAAAAAATTAGCGAATTGAGCTTGTATCTACTGCACGTCCCCATATGTAAATAAATATTTTCACATCGGCCTGGCGAATACGCTGTGAATGAAGGTAAATAGCGCGTCAATGTGTGTGCAGACATTATAGAGAGAATACCCCTTGGCAACCGAATGACTACTCCAACTGTAGGGTGCGCGTTGCATTCTGTGCACACAACAGCAGAAAAGATCCCCTTTTCCACTGGTCCACAAGTGCCTCCTGCATTTTTTTGCACGCAAAAAGAATAAGGCTTCGAGGACGGTGGCTCGCTCATAACGCCCAGCAAGTGAAGGTGAAGCAGTCAGTGAGAGCTGCTGTCGAATTTTTTTTTCCTGGCATTGTCTTCCCTTTCGTTTTCTGTTCTTTTGGGAGGGAGTGGGTAGGCGAGATGGGGGACGTATTGGATGCTTTGTAATCAGGCACATAGCCAAACTGTAAAAGGAGCTTTTGCATTTTTGTTTTGCAGACATTTTTTTTTTATCACCCGCGGACGACCTTTTTTGGGGGGTTAATAGGCCAGAAATAACCTCACTATGCCTCATTGCCATATGTTTGTAAATCTGTCAGCGATGTCATTATTATATGTAACAAAATGTAAAAATAAAAATATAAATGTTCGCTGCGAATGAGTTTCTGTTTGTGCCTGCCAGGAGTGAGACAGCTGAATCATATTTGGGAGCAGTTTTTGGAGCAGCAAAATCTTGATTTTGAAGCAGCAGACGAACAACATTTATTTTGTCACCTTAGGAGCCTAAAAATCAAATTTTTGGCAACTGGGGGGGAGTGCACTTTTTAATTGGTTTTGAACGTACATAACACTGAAACAGCATTTCAATAAAGTTTTTTTTCTACGAGAGTATCACAAGGTACGAACTGCACTACCTTTTTACAAACCACAAACCACCACTTTTAAATTCTTAGCCTCTATGCATAGAGTAGAGGTCCGTTGAAAATATTGAATTGAAAAACTAAGCAATCGTTAGGCACTTTTATTATCACATGAATGCCGAAATTATTTTCGTAATATCAGACTCGGCTTTACGCACAAGTGTAGACTTGCCACCGCAAAAGTTGCTCAAAACGAGGTGACAGTCGTCGCAAGGTGCACGTTCACTACGATCGTGAATTTAGTAACGTTGGTATGTTTAGCCACCTCCCTTTTGGCATTAAATTTCATTTCAAATAGATGAACCATTATTACTAATGTGCACAATAGCCCGTCCCACCATCGGACACTGCTTGGACACTTTGTTGCAGCGGTGTAGCCTGCGCCGCCAGTTCTGCAGTGTCGATCGTTTCATTATCGCCGCTCGCAAGCTCGCTGTCTAAGGCAGCAATAACTCAGCGTTTTATAACACCGCAATGAGTCCGAAATTTCACTTCAAGCACTCACTGCGCCTCACACTCAAGGCTGAAACACGGCGAATTCGCGGGCACGACGTTGTTTTTGACGAACTCCCGTCTTTTATAGTCGTGCAACTCCCCGCAAAAGATCAAACGACTAAATGTGAACCCAGCCACCCCAATAACCAAAACCGCGGTAGAAGTCGGCGAAGAGCACTATGCTTGAACCACGAGCAACTGCTTCGCGCGGCGGCCATGTTTTCCCATCTTCACCACACCAAGATGGCCGCGCCAAGTAATGTCGTTCCGGCGATAAGGCGCTCCTAAAATTGCTGTTGTTTCATCACCTTGCACAACTAGTTTGCCGCCTAAGTACACAAGTATTTTTTCTACAGGACTTTGCAATTGTTTTCGAAGGGAAAACTTTAAAAACTCACAGAGAATAACATGTGCAACCCGACATTGCAACTGTCGAAAAAAACTATGTCGGAGACAATTTTATGTGGGATTTTATTGAATAATCAATCAATTAAACCTTTAAAAACAGCATCACCTTAAAGATACGGTAAAAGTATGCCGCCAGTAAGCATTTTCCCCACTGAAACTGACTGGGAGCGTTAAAATCCTTGGCTCTCGGACCGTTTAGGAGCAGTTTGGAGCAATTTTTGAAAATTTCAAGCTTTCAGAGCAGCCTGGCACAGGAAAACAAATTTGTATCAAAAATGCGCAATATGCGCAGCTGTCTCACCCCTGGCCCGCTTAACAAGCAATGTACAAAGCCAAAGAGAATTATTTAACAAATGCACCAAATGCCGTTGTCAGCCATCATGCTTCCAGTTTCGTTTTCGAAAAGCACTGGTGCGCAATTAGTGAATCGACGACGATGAGCGCCCGAGCTTGTGCAAGCAATATGCCCGGCAGGAAGCAGCTAAAGCCATTTCATTAGAAGCGGCAAACGGAACCCGATGCACTGCAGGTGGTTAAGCGACCCGCCCGGCCTCCTAATCTCCCATTCTCTGCGCGTGGAGGAGGAGTAGGAACATTTTATTTAAAATGCTGCTATCGCTTCATTACCCATGAAATAACTTACTGCGAATGGTTAGCTGACTGATCCACCTTTGTGCTTTTCCGTTCGCCTTGAGCCGCAGTTGATAATCCGTAACGCGTGCGTCGCTCTGCCCTTGTTATGTCTGAGCCTAAGGGAGCGCAGGCAATAACTACTACATGGCTGCCATGAAGAGTGTTTACTTCACAATAGGTTCGCGCCGCACAAGTCACGATAATACGAGATGGCTGTGATCACCAGATACGAGGTGAAATGAAGGCACCCTCTTGAATGCGCCAGCCGGGCTGCCACGTGGCTGCTTCGAAAGCAGCCACGTGGCAGCCCTCCATGCTCGCGGCTGGCTCGATGTGGTCTGGGACGCTAAAGTAGGTGGGAAGTGCCGCTCGACCATTTAAATGCGTTTCTCATTCCGTCTATGGAAAATCATTAAAGTCTAAGACAGCCTCCTTGGCCAGATAAATGTTCCTGTACTCGACCATGGCTCGGAGATGTAAAAGCTACCGTTGCTGGTGTTTACGCTATAAACCACACCGAGATTTCGCTCCTATTTTGTAATGCAATGGCTACATCACGAAGAAATAAAAGGGAAGCGGGTAAGGGAAACAGAGCTTGAAATGGGGCTAGTTGGTTTTTGACTTAGAACATTGCTGGCACTAGGCGGGACAAGGACAAATTACACACACAAGTGAAGCGCACACTAAACTGATTTATTAATCACAACAAACAACTTTCCTTCTTCCTTATAAGTTGTGTTTGTTGTGATTAATAAATCAGTTGGTAGTGTGCGCTTCGCTTGTGTGTAATTCTTCGTCCTTGTCCCACCTAGCGCCAGCAACGTTACGAGTGAGTGAAACATCAGCTTTATTTACTTATTTCTCAGCAAATAGCACACCGTTGCTCTCTGAACAAAAGCCGCGAGAGCTATGAAACGTATGACCTTTCAGTTAAAACAGCTTCACTCACCCTTTAGTGTCCCTTTGAAGGCCAACTACACTAAAATACAACTCGCCCAAATTTACTCTGAACGTACAGTACGTACCACCAAACCAATGACTGGTAGCCCCGTGAAATGTGTGGTTAATTAAAAGCATCTAAAATAGCTCCGTCGCAGGCGACGCTGCACCGGCCAGCAGATCGTGCAAACATCCATGAAACGGAAGTGACATTGCGGCCAGCCCTGCGCTTTTTCCTACAGCGAGCCAGGAGAACCGGTCGAGCTCCGCTGGGCGCGCGCTTCTAGGGATGCAGCGAGGGCGAAGCGTTGTGCGCAGGTTTGCTCTGGCCAGCCAGCCGCAGGCAGCCACTCGCTCGCCGGCTGGGCCGGCAGGAGAGTCACTTCAGCCTGGCGTAATGGCCGTGCTCTTCTCAATTTCGGTTTCAAAACCTCTCGTTAGCGCCGCGAATACGTGTTTTTCAGCTGTCATATGTTGAACCTTGCAGTATTTTTAGGCAGACCATACGAAAATATCATTTTCAAGAGGATGAAAATTTGAGTGAAATTTTTAAGTAATCGAGGCATTTCATTTTGCCTTTTCTATGTCATAAGTATTTATGCTGTTCCTGAATAACCCAAAAGAGCCTTTGCCAATTTTAGTGCTCAAATCGACGGTGTTTTTGGTGTGTTGTGATGAAGGCCCAAAGCGAACACTGAAGCAAAACTCGAGCACAAATGTAAATAAAAATGAAACTTTCCTTGATTGCACTAAAGTTGGTACATGCACAAAATAGTAGTAAAGCATAGTCTCACAGCCGTCAGTCATGGCATCACCTCCTGTATTTAGAATACAAGAGGTGATGGTGACAGCTGCTCTGAAAGCAGCAACAAAGCAGTTGAAACTATGCGCATGCCACTGTAGCCACTACATGCTATTGCTATTTGGTGACTACATACCACTATGTGCTATTTCTGCTATCTCAGGTAGCTTCCCTCACTTGCTTCTTGTCTCCAGACCCCATGCAAGGTTGCAGTGGTGGCACAAAGACACCTTGTAAAGCCACGATTGTAAATTTGGAGCAAATTTAGAGATTTTTATAATTACCCAAGAATATTGTCACAAAGCCAAAGACGACACAGTTGTCTTCAAAGAAAATAAGTTTATTGGAGCGAACTTGCGCTCCCCTAATAACTCAAAGAATACACAGGCGGCGAAACAGCAGTCAAGAAACTGATGTGCGTAATCGAGAGTCGAATGCCGCGGCATCTGCTCTGCAGGAACTTATCACTCGGTGAGAGGGTTTCTCGAATAGCCAAAGTGTATCCAGAACACTAGATCAACGAAGATTATTCTAGGCTGTTCACGTTAGTTCGGAACGAACGCTCTCCCAAACAGAAGAGATAACGCATGCGGCACAGAAAGAAAGAACGGAACACGCGCCTCCCTTGGCCCACAGACAACATTGATAACACAGACCAGTGCAGCCGGGTGGCAAAAACAAAACAAATAAACCCAATACATGGTTCGCGGCAATATCTTGGGAAATTCGGTGCATTTGGTGCAGGAGGGGAATCACTTATTTTAAAGACAATCACTCATTTAGAATGACCTATACGGGCCACAGTTAATAGGCGGGTTGAAGAACGAGGACATGGCAAGACGAGCACTCGTGCTCTCTTATGCTTTTTCATTCTTTACGCTGCACTATTGCAATGCTACGGGGAAAAAATTACGCACAGCATTGAAGTCTGCTTACGTGCTCTGAACATGAAAGTGAAAGCATTAGGCTTCCCCTGACTATACTTATCACACACTCCCCTACTGCTACATCATGTGTGGGAATCGTGGAGAACCGCGACCCGTGATCCCGAGCCGGCGCGCGCTTCGGGAGAGACTTGTGCGCGGAAACCGGTCTGGCGCTCCGCTGGTTCGTCGGCATCCCCCGAGAGATGGCACCACCGATCTTTAGTGCGGGCATAGGCGCGCGGGCGTGGGCGGTAGTTGGGAGAGTCTCGGCGGAGACCTGGTCGGGGCGAGATCGGCGGAACATGGCGGCGGTGATGGATACATGCATGTCAGGTGGGAGCTTTGTTGTCGCGTGCCGTGAGTGCCTCCCGTTCGCGGTCACGATCCGGACGGCGTGATTCGTGAACGCCGTCGAGCCTTGTGCTCGCATGCTTTGGGATTCCCCAAATAAATGGCTATGCTTCGGCACTACTGTCTACAGTGTTCTCAGATCGGTGAACCTCGCTGGGCTGCCGTAGGCATGGGAGCCCGCGTGGTTGACACGCCGGGAGCTAGCGTGGGGGCCCTACTCCAGAGTGCTGGCAAGGTACCCAAGGAACCCCTCATATATTCCACACATGTTAGCCTTCCTTTTTTCACCGTCTTTTTAAGTTCAAGTTCATTCAAAATAACAAATACAGTATTGTTGACTACAATAATCATGCTACAGAAGGAGGTCCCAAAGTTAAAAAAAACTGGCATTTTTTTTTTGCATATTCTCGTTGCATTTTCTGCTTCCTGTGCATCGGCCTTGTAAGCATATTTGTGCGGTCGACAGGGCTTAATGAAGAAACTGGCGGTACATGCACACCTAACGAAAAAAGGAGGGGGGGTAGCTTAGGGTCTAAGTGAGCATATGGAACAATTTTTCGGACTAGCGGCTATGTGCAAACCTGCCATAGAAAACACTCCCTGTTCCACACGAGACGGCTTCAATACTGAAGCTTATACACAGAGAGTACACTGCCATTCAAGTGACAGCACGCCGAATCACCCCCTCCCTCTCCTTTCAAAATGCAAGGGGCATGACTCCAGGCACATTTCCAAGGGGTTGCTTTTGCCACTTTATATTTACCCTAACCTCGAATACACCACTAGGACCCTAATCACAAATATTGAATTTGTGTAAAACCATACTGCCCATTATGTTTTATTCAGATTTTACTCTCGTACCTCCACATTAATGCTGGACTACGGGATTTGTTCTTTCACCACAAATATGCATGCTGGTTTACCACTCTTTCCCAAGATTTATGGTTACAAATCGTTGCACAACAGCTTTCTTCAATGGCTAAGCCACTATGTCATTCAACAAAGAATACTACCACAAAGAGAAATTTCTAGAGCTCATGCACACTATTGCCACAAACTGATTTTTCCCGACTACATCAATTCTATAACGACAGAACAGAATGCCATATTCCTCGCCGCCCGTTTCACTGCAGTAAAGTGCTGGTGCAGTACCATTTGTTGGATGAGTTGGTAGAATTTAGAATATAACAGAAATAAAAAAAAAAAAAAAAGATGGCCACCGAAGAGAAGCGACAAAAATAAGCACTGTGTCGCTTTTCTTCTGTGCTGTTTTATTTCAGTAAAGTGCTGGTTATACTGCATCCTGTTGTATGTTGTCCTGCCCACCACCTGTGGCCACTGCAGCCGCACTTCTGCAGCAGTACAATTACATACCGTCCAGGTTTGGTGAGATGGCATTAAAGGGACCCGCGGCACTTCCCATCGATCACTCTGAATGTATTTTGGGGTAAAGCCTATTGTTCCAGCAATCTCCTCCCACAAGAATTATGAAAATCCGTTCCGTATCATCGAAACTATGCGCTATGAAAAAAAGCGCATAATTGTTCCCTATGAACTCGACCATGGGCAACACGACGCACTGTCTCCCGGAGATGGGGGCGGCTCGTGGCGTTCTCTTCTCTTTGGCAGCCTTCGATATATCAAAGGCCGAGGAGTTTTCTCCTTTTCTCTGCAATGTGGAGGGGTCTATTTCCGGTCTGTTGCTCGCAAGTACGCTCTGGCTGGTAGGGCGTTTTTGAAGCAATAAACGTTCGCTGTCGAGTGGTCTGGTTGAAAGGGAAGTATTGAGTTTGTCACTCAAACTCCGTGTGCATTCAAAACACAAAAATGCCAAAACTGTTTGTACAGGTCCAGGATTCGTAGAGGTGTGCACCGGCGACGGCAGATCATCACAGGAAATGCGAGAAACAAGCCGCGAAGTTGACCAGCCGCAGCCAATAAATAGGACAGCCATGGCCTCAATGACGTCGTTTGGGCCATGCCACGGGTACATGAGGAAAATTGAAGAGAGCGCGGTTGGTTTTTCCTAGTCTTTCACAGCGATTTGCGTGCTCACCGCTTCATGTGCATGTTAATATTTGGCTCAGGTATTCCTAGCAGTGTAATCTAAACATTGTGCAGGTTTATTTGCACTGCTCAAAGAGTGTTGCCAGGTCCCTTTAAGACGGGATGGATAGTGGATGTGGGTGCCAAACTACAGCAGCGGCTAACTTCACTGCTCTTTGAGCAAATCAACCTGAAATTTTGGAGGGTACGTATAGTTATCTACAAACCTTGGGCAAAATTTCATACAAACATATTCTATATCTGAGAAGAACTTCTTGCTGGGCTAGTTGGGGAATAGTTGCCACAATTTGAAGCATAACAAAAAAAACATGGATGAAGAAACAGAATTACTCTGTTTCTTCGTTATAGTTTTTTAGCTTTTTCTTTAAGCTTAAGGAACATTTTCAGAAATTTTTTTGCAGGCACAAAGCCAAAACATTTTCTACTTGTGTTAAATGCACCAGGCTTTCTTCTGAACCAGAATAATAATGCTGGTAATAACCATCGATTTTCAAAAATATTTACATAGCCCATTTACAAATTTTAATCATTTTCGACAGAGAGATAGTGTGAATAATAAATCAAGTTTTGGTGAGAACATTTATTCTGGTTCAGAATGTGTTATTTTGATAATCAACTCCCAAGAAAATGGTTACCGAAACTCAAATCGTTGAATAGAAACTTCCTGAATTTCATAGTGGAAATCCATAGTGGTGTTTTGAGAAATCCCAATTCAAAGTTTCTGTTCCATTTTTTTTTCCAGATTGTTGCTCTTGCGCGGCAATGATACTACCACAGTGCACTTCAAGCGTGAAAGATCGCTCTATCCACCCAAAAAGAAACCAATTACGTGCGCGCAAACAAAATGATAGCCGACCGACCAGACGCAAACGTTTTGCAACGCATATGGAATACTACTTCAACTAACGCAGCGCTATTGCAGGATATACTGAACTACACAAACATTCAAGTAGGTGAAAAGCAAAAACGCCCGTGTGCTCGAGATTTCGGCGCACGTCAAAGATCCCCACGTGTTTCAAAAGAGAAAACAACAAAGTAAATACTCTTGGGTGTCACAGAAAACTTGCAGTGACTAGGCAGGGCCCCATGAGGGCGCTTTGTCGCCATTTTTAAATTACTTCTGGTGCGCATCTGAGGATGCCACTTCATGCGGACATTCTCAAAGAGTGTTGAATATTTTGGCACTATAATAAAAAATCCAATTTTTAGTCGGTATTGACCTCAATCCCCCCCCCCCCCCCCCCCCCCAAGGAGATCTGACTGGGGGAACGCAATGAATGACTGGTAGCAAAAGAATGGAATAATTTACAAGCATTTTTAATTTAGCTACAACAGCAGGAACTGAACTGTTTTGTCCAAACTACTAACAAGCTACAAGCTCTCTGTCAACGCACCCTTTGCACGCCGTATTCACGGGTCCAATGACTCCCGTCACCACTTGTATACGCGTTGTGAAATGGAGTGTACACCCCTGGTCAGTTGCTAACACCCGTGCTACACGACTGTTTCGAAGGCCTTTGAGTCGAATGTCATTTGACTCAAATGACACCTCTGAGCTGCTACACAATGTTTTTCAAAGGCCTTTGGTTGAAATGCCATTTGATTCAAAGGAGCACCACCGACGACTTTTCAGGTTCTCAAAGGCCTTTGAAACGCAAACGGTCATACTCTTGGGTGCAGTTTCTGCATGCCATAATTAAACAATTATTTGCGAGTAAAACTTCATGTTTACAGTGCATGATCTTCATATAACATTGCACTTGTTTTTGTTTTCTATCCCTCGCTCTATGATTACAAGGTAACTTGGTACTCTCAACACTGGCAGTGCGAGGAAAAGAAAAAAGAAACTGGCTGTTAGTGCACCTTTTGTGCGCGCTTGTGGATTGTTATCAATTGGATCACTATTAATTGTCCTTTTGCCCATTTTAACTCCAACATTAAATTTTGGTCAAAAACGAAACAGGGCAGCAGTGGCGACACCAAAACACGGCGGGCGCACGTGGAAACGTTCAACTGCCCTTGAGAATTGTCGTGTAGATCAGGGGAACTCCTTCCAGTCCGAGTGACATTTGAAATTTCAAAGGCCGTTCAACTCAAATGCCCTTTCAAACGCTCGTGTAGCACAGGTACAAGTCTTCGACGTGGCTGACACCGCCCTTTTCAGAAAGTCCTGGGAATACTGTTGAGCGCAACAATGTTCGCCCCTGCGAAACTTCGCCAACAGAACATGACTGAGGGTTTTGTCAGACATGGATGTCCGGAACTGGGTGCAATCGCTTTAGTATGCTGAACTGCCTCTCGCATTCAGAGTTTCTGTGGTACCGAGCAGTTCAACTTACGCATATGGCCAATTATTGGATTGTCAGGTAGCTTTGCCACAATGTGGCTAGACTGGGGGGAGGGTTTGGCCAAACACTGTTGTGTAATTGGGATATTTTCGTTTCGGTCGTACAATCATACAAAACCATCAAAATTTGGGAGTCTCCCAGACAATTCGGGAAACCTGGTAGCTATGCAATTATGTTGTTACACACACTTGAATGCACTTCTCACATTTGCAAAAATTGCACATGGCAAATTTCACTGCAAAGCTGTGTTCCTTTATAGACTTGCATTCAACTGTGGCAACTAACACTGGTGGAGCAAACCTTTCCTGTGGCTTAGCAGTTGACAATCTCACGCTTGTGACAAAGGAAAATCCAAATGGTGATGTGCTATACTACAACTGCTTCAGGGAAAAAAAAAAAAAAAGGCTGAACACAAGGGCACAGCCGTTAATAACTAGTGACCTTAATGTGGGCTCTTACCATTAAATTGAATTTGTTTTTTTGTCTTATATCAAAAACCATTAGTTTTGCTGCGGCAATAAACATTTTATTGTCCATGCAGTGTTTACACTGGAATCCTCCAAAACAAAAAGGCACATGTGGTTAAAGCCATCCCTGCACAAAAGGCCTTGCAAAATGTGCAAGAGGCAGTGTGAAGCCAGCACTTCATTTGGCTAATGTGCTTGCTTGTATGCTCGAAGGTTTGATATTAGCATCAAGATGTTTAGGCTGTACTCAGCATTTCACTCCATGCCATCTTGCGACTTTGCTTTGAGCAACTTAAAGAGTGCCATGAATGTCGGGCATCCCCCATGTGAAAGCCAACTCGGAGCACCTTCAGATTCCTCGACCCTTCTGAACCGAAGGTCCCCTTTGAGACACACATGGCTTACCCTTTGGCCGTGAAACTGCAGCTCAAGCTCAAATAACTGCATGAATGAAGAAAGAAGAAAAGAACGAACGAAAGTTTGCTGCGAACACTCACTGTCCAATAGTTGAAGCTACCAGTTCCTTTGCACCAAGTGCCTACACCACACAGAGCAGAAAGTGGCGTCTACACACAAGCCACTTGAACAGCCGGGAAAAGCTCCTGGTAGTAAATGCCATCTCGACCATTTAAAGGGACAGACAACCGATTTTTGTCGAGTATATATTCTCTATCCCAAATGAAAGGGCATCACTTAAAGCACCTTGACGAGAAACGGTTTTGGTGATAAGGCTCCAGAACTTTTTAAATCGAATTTTTTGATCTACGAGCCGTATGTGTCCCTCCAAAACTAATGCTGGCAACCATGACATAGAGTAGCTCGGCAACATACTTTTGTCTGTGTCCGAAATAAAAAACGATATTTAAAAACTTGTTCCCAGGTAAAAAAGTTTCAATCGCAGGCTTTTCTGTTCCTTTGTGTGTTTTTTTAATGCAAGGGTCTATTTTGCACGAATGCGCCATCTGTTGGGATAGACGATAGGTAGAATCTGGCTTCACGTTGTGGAGGCGGGAAGTTCGATTCTCCCCGGGCGCGACGTTTTTTTTTTTTTTTTTTTAGCTGCCGTTGGCGTATTTGGAGACTGAAATAAAATATTTTGGCAGAACAAACGCCCCTGACTCAGACAGAATCGTCAAAGCTCGTTCGCTGGGTCTCTGCTGAACGCTGCCGTTGATTCTGGGCATGGTGGCTCAGTTAGCCACACTGAGAGCAACCCAGCAGCGGCGGGCGGCGTGTCTTTAGAATTTTCAAAGTAATGTTTAGAAATATATATACTATTTAAGCGTGTACAAATACTTGTGTTAAAAGGTTTTCAATACGTAAATAAACATTTCAGCAGTTACAGTAGCTGGTAGGTTTGCAGGTCACGTGACAGGGACACAATGTAGTGTCAAGTTTCGACACTACGAACCGCCACCCTTCCGATTTGAGAAAGTTTGCTGCCAAATTAAAATTATTTCCGCCAGTTTGTTTAAAAATTGCTTGTGGTTACCAGGCTATATAAAACGCTGGCTTTCATATGAGCTAGAGAACATATACGCGAAAAAAATCGGTTGTCTGTCAATTTAAAAACACGCCCAACGGATGTTGCCCCGCTAGAAAACATCATGCACACACACCTCAGACTTGTCTGCAAAGCGTGCATTTTTGCTGCCCCATTTGTTCCCACTGCTTGAACTGCATCACATTCCATAGTTGCTTGAGAAAATGATCAGGTATGCCACTTGTTCACTCTGGTGAGAGGCAAATCAGTACGGAAGCCTTGATTCCAGAATGCCTCATTCCTCTGTCCTTGCAATTTTCAGAATGACAAGATCTGGGACCATGACCCACACACGTGAACACAGACCTGTGAAGAAATGTCCAACTGTGGCAGCACTACTTCGTGCTACAGACACCGTGGCCACCTTTGGTTTGACGCTCATAAACAGGGGATTTAGGAATCTTGGCCTACGGGTCTGTTTTGGTACTCAGAAGTGCTGTAACTGAACACTCGCACTGGTTAACATAGGCATTACTGTGCGCAATTTATGGATCTCAGAACGGGCAACTACAGGTGTACACTGCAGGGTCGAGTGCAGCAGACAAAGCCAGACTCTTCCTATAACACCGCTGGGTCAAATGGTCAAAACCTGCTTTGCATTCTTTTGAGCAAGCCAAAGGCATAGTGAAATCAGCAGTTTACAAGTTTTCTAACGCAACTCAGCTCATTGTGCTGTTTTAATTTGTGCATTCAATTTGAATTCCAAGCAATGCGAAGTAATCGCGGCGTTCAAATACCGATTTCTCTTGACTGTGCCCCGCAGTTCTCATCTCCTGTCTGTACGATGCGAATCTGTCGCATGCCGCTTATGCGGCTGGCTATCACTGTGTAACTGTATGCACTATGCAAGTATAAACAGCCCTCTGTAATTACTAATTCGCTGCGCTGCCCCACGATAATACTCAGAGGATGATTCAAATACTGTTGAATTCTTTCACAACGCAGTGCACTTCCTACAAAATGTCATCAGAGTGCTCACTTTTCGGTGCATCATGCTTGGGGTTTTCGTACGAAAAATCTCAGGCTAAATGTTTGTTCTCTACGCGACGCATGCCTGTCCCCAATGCGCACTACAATGTGGACCTCAAGTATTTGCACACTAATGTGCAAACGCTTGAAGACGACACACAATGCCAGTTGCAACTCGCATGTGCCAACAGCCAGAGGTCGCATATTGCAAATATCAAGCAATCGCTGTACAGTATGTCAGACGGCAGGAGCATAATATGCAACCCCTGAACAGTTTCGGCCTAACCGAGTAATTCATCCTTTTCTCCAAAGATGCACACACAGTGGTATATCAAGTTGCACATGGTTTACGTTTTCTTTATTTTTTAGGGGCAAAGGGGGGCGGGGGGTACTGTAACACTGATCACGGTCCAGAATTTTCACTAGTCCTCATCAATAGTTACACGAAAAACGGCAAGAAGCGCGTGTGGCCTCAGCTTCAAATGCACACGGGTTGACCAAGGTTCACTGGTGCGTCCTTGTGCACCTGCGTCCCTTTGCCAAGGGACACCGCGAAGCACACGGTATGAATGGCAAAATTGCGCTGGAGCACCTAATCAAAAGGAACATTTTCAGAATAAAATTACCGACGCACTTACTTCGGAACATTTCGAGACTCGTTAAAAATGTGTGCCGTCAGCGCCGCCATTTTTGCACCCCCAATTCCCCCACCACCACCTTTTTTTTTTTTTCGAAGGCGCTTTAGTACCTTGGAACGGTTATAGTGCCATGGCGACTTCCTCTTCCGTTGGCAGCAAGCTTTTACTCGGCCCTTCAGCATCGCCGCTTTTAAGTAGTACTCGCATCAGACACACAGGAGACAAGAACCGAGGAGCACAATCGAGACAAATCGTATTCGAACGCTGCGATTACTCGTTCGCCTCGTTTGGAATTAAAATTGACCGTACAACTTAAACTAGCACAATGAGCTGACCCCAGAATTAACTTTGGACTTCAACAGCAGAACGTACTGCGTCGGATGCCGGTGTTGCGTCTCATTTCAAACTATCTTACAACGCATGCACAACCACATTTCCAACGACCAATCATGCATGCGAAACCTGATGCACGTTTCCTGGTCACATAACTGAAGAGAACTTTAGTAACAACTGATTGAATACGAGAAGCTGTTAACACATTAGGCCCCACAACATTTTAGCAGCACATGGCGTCAAAACAAAGATGCTTCACCCAGCAAGATGCTACGAGTCGACGCGCTACAAAGCCGCCAGAAGAAAACGTATAACTAGACACCAGCGACACGTCTGAAAAGGCAATATTTGCTTAAACGATGACGTACGTAAACTCAGCAGTAAGTCGTGAAATCAGGGATCTACAACAGTTACTTCGCAGTTGTCAAAGTGTGTTTTAGGCCTAGTACCGTGCGTTCCAAAACTTACACGAAGCAGGCGGCGTTTTTCCAACTCGAAGGATATCTTTCAAAAGCCTTGTAGCCTCGTTCGGGTCAATAGAGCTCTCGTGCGAGTTCATTTTACAGAAACAGTTCTTACGCAGAGGACACGGCAAGAGCTGAGCCGTGAGACACACATTCACACATGCTGCACTGCGACCAAAACCAACAGAACGAACGCGTGCGCGTCTGCGCGTGCCTTTCGTAGACAGCGCCACCGCCTGGCCAGCAGAAGAAGAACAAAGGCGTACCTACGCCAGCGACATCACAGGAGCAATATTAGGCACTGTATTTCTATTTCATCAATTGAAAAAAAAAATACGTACATAGATCGCCAGGGTCGTTATTATTTGTGAACCATCCATAAAATAACCACGACATTATCTTTCAACTAAAATACAAACAAACAAATGCATTGCAAACAAAACAAAGCAGCTAAAAACAAACCATAAGAACTACAATAAGGTACGCATTTGGGCTGGTTGGTTCATGATTACGAGTGAAGAAAAACAGCGCTAAAAAGACAGGACAAGAAAGGACACAGGACCACGGCGCTGTGGTCCTGTGTCCTTTCTTGTCCTGTCTTTTTAGCGCTGTTTTTCTTCACTCGTAATAAGAACTACCTTCCGCCGCAAACGTGCTCAGCGGCAGTTACGGCGCATGCAAGCAAGTTTACCTACCTTTATTACCAGATGCAACTATAATCCTTTAATTTACAATCGTTCCGTAAAGTTGCGAACACACGCAAGAGACACGGACGAAGATCCAACGACCGGCGTGCTGCACCATCGCTGCACTCGGGCCGCTCAGGCTCGGGCCAACGTTGACTCAGGCGACCCAGTCAACCCAGTTGACAACTGAAGAAACAAGGGAGAGCAGGAGAGCTACACAAAAATACTGTTGTGAGCGCTGTGGCGCTTTCACCTCTGTGAATCTCCCACTTTAACATGGTCGATGTATGCACGCTCAAAGATATATGCGCGAAAAAAAATATATACAGGTATGCGAGCAAAAAAATAAAAAAAAAACAGTAGCAATTACTTGACATTCATTTTAGCCGAAAAAATTTAGTCGTCAGCACAAGCGGTTTTCGCAGATTGCGCCACGAAATTAACAAATGTGCGACAATTTTTCTAAATGCGTGTGACACCGCAGACGGTGCAATGAAACAAGCGTCTTGGTTTCGCATGGTTTCGCTACTTGCGCCATTTGTTTATACTGTTCAGCTTATTCAAAGATTTACTGCAACATTACGGTAAAACGTTTACACCTACTTCGTGCTCGACGCCGAAATTGTTGCAGTGGGGCAAACTATGGGGCAACTACGAGAAAAGTAAAACGTGGTAGAACCAGTAAAAGTCCGGTATGCGCAAACGTCTGCGCAGTAGGGCCCAGCTCGGTGTGTTGACTGCTGGTCGGTCCAGTAACCACTTTACTTTCTTTTTTCATTTGTCGCAAAGAAGACGTCTCCGCCTGCGGACGACACGTTTAATCTCCGGCTCAGCGGGGCTCCCGGGGGGAGCGGCAGCAGGCCGAAGGATGAACAGGCCTAAACACCAGCAGCAGTACGACCCGAAGATCGCGGGCCTCTACGATCTCGGCGACACGCTGGGCCGAGGCCATTTTGCCGTGGTGAAGCTCGCTCGGCACGTCTTCACGGGGGAGCAAGTGGCCGTGAAGGTGATCGACAAGACCAAGCTGGACGACGTCTCGAGGGCCCACCTGTTCCAGGAGGTCCGCTGCATGAAACTGGTGCAGCACCCAAACGTGGTGCGGCTCTACGAGGTGATCGACACGCAGACTAAACTGTACCTAGTGCTCGAGTACGGCGACGGGGGGGACATGTACGATTACATCATGAAGCACGACCGGGGCGTCAGCGAGCAGGCTGCTCGGAAGTACTTTCGGCAGATCGTGCACGCTATCTGGTACTGCCACAAGTTGCACGTCGTGCATCGCGACCTCAAGCCCGAAAACGTGGTATTCTTCGAGAAGCTGGAGATGGTCAAGCTGACGGACTTCGGCTTCAGCAACAAGTTTTGCCCCGGTCAGAAATTGGAGACTTCGTGCGGCTCCCTCGCGTACTCGGCCCCCGAAATCCTCCTGGGCGACTCTTACGACGCGCCGAAAGTTGGTGAGTCGATCTAACCGAGGGGCACGATTATGTAATACGATGTGCCCGATGGTGATCGCCTGCCGCCGCTGTTTCGGCTCGCTTCTGCTCGTCTGCTCGTTCAGCGCGTTCCTTGGGCTTTTTGCTTGTGGGCGGGGGGGCCTGCTTGAGTGCTTACGCCTATGCGCTAGTGCACCTCCACGCCTTCGGCACGAGAGTCAGGGCCCGAGCGAGAGGGCTCAGAAAGAAGCGAGTAGAGCTGGCTGAAGGTTAGCGCCCAAAAGAAGTTGTTACACATGCACCGTGACCTTTAAATAGCAATTGCGAAAAACTGTCTTGCCGCTGTTAGCGCAGCGTAATGCCGTTGCAATGTTTGTGGCAGATGTCTGGAGCCTGGGGGTTATCCTGTACATGCTGGTTTGTGGCCACGCTCCGTTCCAAGAGGCCAATGACAGCGAGACCCTCACCATGATAATGGACTGCAAGTATACCATACCCCCATACGTCTCCGAGGACTGCAAAAGGCAAGGGAAACCTTTTTTTAAGTTGCATACCTTATTTAGCTCAACGTAAACGCACCTATTTTGCATGGAGAATTTGTTGGGATCACTGTGGACAGTGACAGATGAACTGTATCTGGCATGTGCACAGATGAAGTTGTGCAGATTCATTCGCATTAATAAGGCATGGGGCACAGCTGCTCCTAAGGCATCTAAGCATGCCGAAATGTCGAGAGAGCTGCGCTTTGTGCTGTGTGCCTAATAGGTGTGCCTTTTACTCCAGTACGTGATATTGATGAACTTGTGCAAACTTTTGTTATTAATTCGTATTGCTGTGGGCGTTGCAAAGAGGAAAATGTGAAAGGTTTTTGTTTGTACAAATAGGATATTGCCTTCATTTTTTTGTTCCTACTATGAAGTGCAATGACTATGCTTTGTCGTTATTATTTATATATGAGCCGTGCCTTATTTGATACGATAAAACTATGAAATTTGTGTTCAGAAGTTCGTTTGATGTTGGCAGAAACAATCAAAGTGGTGTACGTGTTACTGTGGTCTTACAAAAAAAGAGTATCTTTGAGTACTATGTGAAGCAGTTGTGTAGCTTGTGGCGAAGCGCTTGCGGAAACAGTTTCTCTGCAGGGTGCAATAGTTGCACCCTGGAAAGAAACCTTGCATGTGCCCTAATGTTTCACCACGACAGCTGCAAACCAAGTCGGGCTGCATTTCTCTAGTAGCTTTATTTCATCACACAGTGCACCTCACTTCAGCTGGTAATAATCGTGAGTCTCATGAGCATGGTCAACAGTGTGCTGTTCACAGGCGTGATTGTTGGCACGGCGTACTTTCCGAGACATCATTTTGTGCACACATGTTGCTGCAAAAATATTTGATTGCTGACACACCAGAGGCACAGATTTTTTACTTAAACTGTGTATCTTTCAGCATTTTCTGGAGAAGAGTTTTGTGCATTATGTGATAGTAGGTATTATGCGGGGATATTAAACATTGTTATGTGCAAAAGAACAGCCATTTCAAGTTCGTTTATACATGCTTTCCACCCGAGACTGAAATTAGGCTATTGTAATATTACAAGAAAAGCAACTACATCATGCTCACAAGCATTCATTTCTGTAGGCCGCCATACGCAGGGTTTCAGGTTTTCAAAATAAGTTTCCGGTAAAATTTTCTGCTGATTCGGATTTATCTGACAAACTCTGATTTTGCACACCCTCTGTGAGGCACAGTACCTGAAGATAAAAATTGTTGGAAGTATTGCAGCGGCCTTATGCAGTGTGCCAGGAGGCAGAACAAATGACCAAACAGTACTTGTGAGTGGAGCCTCCGTGCAGCTGCCACCACAGTGCTGCTACCACGTGATGGTCACTTTAGAGGTGCTCAAGGGTAGGAAGAGAGGGAAAGCTGCAGGAGACTAGGGAATAACCGCAAATAACCTAAAGGATGGCGGAGACTTACTAGAAAAGCTTGAAAAATCAATCTCGGATTTTGTCAGGGCTCTAAACCTTCCAATAGCCTGGAAAAACACCAACATAATTTTGATTCACAAGAAGGGTGATGTCAAAGAGCTTACAAATTATATACCAGCCATACCACTCCCTGTCGTATACAAGTTGTTTTCTAATGTAACAGTTCACTGCATAAGTGACAGCCTAAATTTTCAATAATTGAGGGGACAGGCTGGTCTTATTAAAGGCTACTGAACAATGGCTCCTATTTGTGTCATCACTCAGGTAATAGAGAATTGCATGGGGAGTAGTAAACCGTTTTTCATGGAATCTTTGAATTACTAAAAAGCGTCTGTTTCTGTAGACAGCGCTGCTGTAGTGGAAGAATTGAAGGGCCCGGGGATAGAAGAGACATACATGAGACACTTGGAAACAATATACAATGAATGTATAGGCACGATGGTCCTTCTTCAGAAGAGTGGCAAGTTCCTTATTAGGAAGGGCACAAGAAGACACCGTGTCTCCGAAATTATCTACAGCCCTTCTTGAGGGGTATTTGGAAAGCTTGATTGGGCCAAGTCAGAGATTTGAAAGTTTGGTAGCGCTGGCATAGGCAAGGACGAAGCGAGTGGACACACACAGGGCGCCCTACTTGCCTGTGTCAGCACAGCCAAACTTTTGCCATGTCCTACCAACAGGTGCCAACCAGCACTCTCCAGATATTGAGCAAATTTGAGCCACTGAAGATTTGCAGATGACATTGTCTCGTTCAGTGAGTCTTCAGAGAATGCTCCAAGAGGTGTACTCAGAAAGCTGATGACATTGTCTCGTTCAGTGAGTGTGCAAAGAATGCTCCAAGAGGTGTACTCAGAAAGCTCCGTCATAGAGTAAAGATGAATATGAAGTGTACATAAATTGGCTGGTGATTATATATGTGAAGCACTATTCCAAGTGCTGACAAAAGAAGATATTCATGTCGCTTGCAAAGCATCCCAAACCCTTCGGCAGCTTATCCAAGCCCAAAAGAGCCGCGTCCAAAAGGAAAAGTACCGAATTTATTGTGCAGTTCCCTACCAATTGCATTGGCAAGATCGTCGGGTCAGCGCTGCACTTCCACCAAACACTGCTAGAGGTGAAACGACGGCATTGACTTTGAGTCTACTCATGCGGTTGCGACTGAAACAAATCTCCTGAAAAAAATGTTTTATTGAGTTGTGCAGAAGATTCACAGAACTTTAGGAAACCAACAAATTGATGCATGCAATGCCCTCTGTAAAGACCCGCAGTGATACACTACAAGAACGAACATAAAAAACAAATCCCATCCAAACACTGCTGTTCCAAGGTGAACCTAATAAAGAAACAATTATTTTCAAAACGTTGGGACATTTTTTTTTTATTGAGTAAGGTGAATTCTGCCATACTTCAAAATTTACCCTTTTTATTATTTAATTATTATTATTATTTGCGGTAGATTTCTAAAGCCTCTAGCTCGCAAGCATTGTTGAAACTCTTTTGCTCAACTCGAGGACCATGTACCTGGTTCAATTCTGTCCTGTGCTCATGGCATTATTATAGAAAAGCTGTCACGATTCAACTTCTAGATCGAATTCAATGCCCAACATTGTTGCAGATTTTTGAAAATGACTCACTGAGACCTCTTCACTTCTGGCACCCCATTTTCAGCAGTAAGAAAGCACGGAGCGAATATTGTGATCTCAGTTGCAGCGGAGAAGCAAAAACGGAAAGCGTTATTCTGCAGTGCAGTGACCACACCTCCTTTGCGCACTCGGTCAATTGCATCACATGCTTTCTCTTTTTTTCCTGTGTCCGTGCATTCTCCATGTTTCTTGTAACATCGTCTGTGGCAGAACGTTTCATGTACATTTACTTTCGAGTGCCAGATTTTGTCTTTTAAAATCCAGTTTGCCAAGCTTCTTGCACTGTCGTGCACAAGGTAACGATTTTGAAACAAGCATGTGACAGTCACCACCACTTGCCTGCACAGAAGATAGGTGATCCAAAGACTCTAGCTATGAACCAGTATAATAATTATTTGTGAATAATGGCAATGTGTGGCAAGGTTTATGGTCGGCCACCATAGGTGCAGTTTTCATGTTTGAAATATTGCAAGCACTGTGGTTGCCGGCCCCCCTAGAAAAAGTTTTTGTTCTTGTTCTGGGTGTATAATATAAAGGACCCCCTTGCACTTTTCTCAGTTATCGTGTATTTTCTGGTTAACCCTTTCACTGCCGGGTTTTTTTCTGACTGCTCCTCACCCCCTGCCGGGTACTTTTTTCATGTTGGTTCAGTGGAAGTTGGTTCACGGGTGTAAAAACGTGAGCTCCATCTGTTGTCTAAAATTTAATTTACAAGTTCTGTGTGTTCAGGTGACCTCTCCATAGATGGCGGGACATGAATGCAATTTTTTTTTTTCACACGAGTTGTCTCGGGAGTGGCAGGGAGCGAGTTTAAAAAGCAACACGAGTATACTCGGGAGTAGCAGGGGGTGCGCGTGGGTGGTTTCACGAGTTATCTCGGTAGTGGCAGTTAAAGAGTTAAGTAACTTCTGTTTGCTATTAAAATCTTAGTCTGTGCAAGGCTCAGAATGATTAATTAATTTGTTTACCAAGGAAACACAAAGCTAGGCACGTACATAATTTATGCATTATTACTTGCTTCGCGGAGCCCCGAGTCTTCACTTACCTGGAGCCAAAACTGTTGTGTAGCATGAGTAATTCTTGATCAGGGGGCGAGCATGCAACGAGAAGCAAAACTGTCTCTAACAGCTTTCTTGTTTACTGCTATGGCAAAAATTTTGTGCACGACAAAGTTCACGCTGATGCAGCATGTGGCGTGGTGCAACAATGTAGCAACGCTGGTCAGAAATATCCGTGATATCGTTATTGTGAATGGGGCTCCTTTGTGGGAACCAAAACATAAATTTTATCAACATTCGTCGTCAGTGTGCTTTTTTGTTTTACCAGTGGTCTATGCAGACCGGATTAGTAACTAAAAAAAAGTTGAAGAAGTTTATTTGTATGGTGAATCCCAGCAGAAGTACAGCGGAACCCCAGTCCACCGAGGTTTACAACAACCCGGGTTTTACGACGTACTAGTTGAGCCCCGGTAGAGTCACCATAGAAAAAAAATGCCTTAAAAACCTCGGTATCCGACGCGATTTCATGCCTGAGCCGTGTTATTCGACGATCCATGCGAAGTGCATGACCGACCATCAGACGAAATGAAAGTGCTGCGGCCCTGTTCCGCGGACCTTGAGCCTACTCAGTAGGTTCTGTCCGGCATAGCTTTCTTCTCCGTCTCATCTTTCGTTTCTCTCTCCTCCAGCAGCCACCCGCTCCTCTGCACAATCGCTTTCCCCCCTCGCCTCGCTGGCGCCTCTTGTTGTGCGGCGGTCACAGGGGCAGTGTGTACCGTGCAGTTGTTCATTTCGCCCACTCAGAAGTGAATTGCCAACAGGGTTATGCTGGAAGGCTTAAAGGGGCCATGAAGAAAAAACACAAGTTTGGTTTATTCAAAAGACGGCCTCGTTAGAATCATACTTGCACCACTTTTAACGGAAACTTCGCTCAAATAAGCTATATAATTAGGAAAAAAGGGAATGGCCATGCGACCCATTCGCTCATTTCCCGCAACAGAACCTATGATGTCATACCAGCCTGCTCTGCGATTAATGGAGGCCAGCAAAAGCAAACGCAAATTAGGCAGGGCTTATAAGCTTGCAGAACAAGCTATTTGCGCTTAAATTTAGGGCACATTCTTTTTAAAGCCGTAAGAATGGTGGGACAAACAGTGGAAGTTACGAAAGCACACATAAACATAGAAGTACCGATGCGTACTGCTGTTGGTACTGCGCGCACTATTCTTGGTTTAGCTGCACAGGACTGCGGGGCTTTGGGGTTGTCTCAGACGACACTGGCCGATTGACGCAAGCAACGGTGTCTTACGTGACTATATTTGTCGAGCGAGGACTAAGTTTCACAAAACGATTATTTTCTCCCAGAACAAAAACAAGCCAGGTCAAAAACAAACGGCTTGCCACGGTATTGTGGCGCCATCTAGGTTCGGGTAACTTAAAGAAACGCGGGAACGCACCAGCGCCGCCGTACAGGGTGGAGACACCCTTTGAACGGTCCCGTGCCGCCACAATTGGGCCAACGTGCTCAACGCGTTGTTCTTTTCGTTTCCCACGAGACCCAGCAACGCGAAACATATTAGATGATTTAAGCTTCGCCAGTAAACTGTGTTGCGGTGATAATTTTAGCGCGGTTTTGATACAATGACTTTTTCGGCGGCGAGCAAGCGACCCAAAATGTCGATGCCAGCGTGTACGTGTCTCCACCCGGTACGCCGGTTGCGTGAATCAAGGGGTCCTAGGCTGCAGAGCGGTCGGTTCCGGTGATGTCATTGCAGACCACGAAAACACACGCTTTAGCAGGAAAATCAAAATTTTTGTGTTGATTGATAAACTTCTCAGGGAAGAAAACATCGTTTGCATTCGGACAAGCGCTGGAGGCACTATAAGACACGAAATCTTTCGAATGAAACAAACTTGTATTTTGTCTTCATGGCTCCTTTAAAGGGGCCATGCAGCCAAAACACAAGTTTGATTCATTGGAAAGATTGCCTCGTTAGAATCGTGCTGACACCACTTTTGATGCACACTTCACTCAAATAAGCGATATAATTAGGAAAAAGGGGAACGGCCATGTGACCCACTAGCTCATTTCCCGAAACAGAACCTATGATGTCATATGCCCAGCTGTGCGATTGGCTAAGGCCGGCAAAAGCAAACGCAAATTAGGCAGCTTGCCGAACAAGCTGTTTGCGCTTAAATGTAATGCATATTCATTGTACAGCAGTAAGAGTGGCAGGTAAGCAAAGAAAGTTACAAAAATACCCATAAACATAGAAGTACCGATGCTCACTACTATTGGTACTAGTCGCACTATGCTTGTTTTATCTGCCCAGTAGTCCGCCGCTTTGGAGTTGTCTTGCACGACACTGGCCGATTGGCGTAAGCAACGTTGTCTTTTGTGGCCCTGTTTGGCAAGTATACCCCATGTTTCATGAAACGATTACATGAAACAAGCCAGGTGCAAGTATGGTCAAAAACAAAGCAGCGACGTATAACGGTCCACAGCTCAGTATGGAAGCGCCATCTGGGAGGACTGACTATAAACAAGGCTGCAGAGCCACGGCCGGACTGGAGGAGCGGCGAGCGCGCACTTTCATACGGCCTGCGCACCCAACAAGGAAACGATACAGCAGATTCTTGACAGAGTGAGGGCGCTTCGAACCAACCCTCTACCCTCCCAACCCTCTTTCTTCTTAGTCGACGCATCGCCTCTGACCGAGCGAGCCGACAACGCTTGCCGCACGTGTTTTGGATCTGCCGCGGAATATCACCAGTACCAATGAATGCCTTCGCTGCTACATCTCACCAAAAAGAAGACTCGTTGTGCACTTCAATTGCATGATTAAGAGTTTTAGCTGTATGTTTTTGACAGCGCTCGCTGCCAGCGGTCCGCTCAGCCTGACCGGAGCGTGAGCAGCAGAAACACGTTTTGTTAAGCGATAACCGTATCTTCCTCGGCGGGAAATCATTCGCGTCACTGGTCGTGCCCTGTGCGTGTGCAAACCAAGGCATCATCCGAAAGGAAAAATAAGAACTGATATTTCAGTCACGGAAAATGCCGCGTTTATTGCCTGCCTCACCATTTTCATATAATACAGTCGCTGATAAGATATGAAGGCCTCGCATATTTTTGTTCATGTGCCCCGAGTTAAAATGTTTCTTTCAATTTTCGATTAGGCGCTTCCGAGTGATAATGTTGGGCTGTTTGACCCTATTCGACCGAAAATTAAAAAGGGGGGAATGAGTCGCCTATTTTAATGACGCGCATGTAAATTTACACGGACAGGTATCACCTGTAGCCACGGCAGGGTAGGGCAGTGACAAATGCGCGCGCGCCGCCGCTCTACCCCGCCCGTGCTGTAGGTCAACCGGCAAGGGTTGGTCCGCAGCGCCACGAACTAGCGGCTGTGAAAGGTGGGAACTATACCCGAGGCGCAGGCCGTATGAAAGTGCGCGCCCGCCGCTCCTCCAGCCCGGCCGTGGCAGAGCCTAATGGCGCACTGGAAGTTCGTTTGAATACCTGCGCTTGTGACTTCATAGCAGACGTCACAAAAACACATGATTTGGCAGGAGAATAAAAATTTTAACCTACATTGATTAATTGCTCTCTCATCACGGCATAGTATTCTGCTGGACAAGCACTGGGGGCATTATAAAACATGAAATCTTTCAAATAAAACAGACTTGTATTTTGTCTGCATGGCCCCTTTAATCTTCCACGTCTTTGTCATGATGATGTATGCCATGATTCGCACTGGCTGTTGGGAATTGTAGTAGTGGACCGCGGTGCAAGGTTTGTTTTAATACAGCGTCATTGGCACCCGCGCTGGATTGTTCTTTCCGCATTTACTTTTTTAGTGATTTGGGTTCCCGAGCCCTGCAAAGCATTAGTTTGTAGTTTCAATTGAAGTTTCTTGCAAGTACGTTGCATGAAACTGATTTATAGGCGTAATAGTTTGTTGTTCGGATTTTATGATGTCCACTTTTTACGACGCTTTTTTTGCAGTCCCGAGAAAGTCGTATAATCGGGGTTCTACGTAGATACTTTTTAAGCGAAGTAATGAACACTAACATAAATAACCATAGCCATGAAATGTGGTCTGTGGAGTAACTAGGCTGTAACATAACTCATAAGGGAAATTAGTTAAGGGAAGTGTGTGTTGGTCCTTTTCTTTTAAGTATTCCCATTTAGCCAGGCCTGAGCTATATCAACTAGGAGCCATGGGTGAACAGACCCATCTCATCTTCCGGCCACGGGAAGCACTGAAGATGAGCCCAACAAACACCAAATTCCATGTCAGCATTGTTTGTGGTGTTTTCAACAGCAACAGTGGTGCCAGCAATGTACTATGCCAGTTGCAAGCCTGCTACTACTTCTTGGTGCCTAGGCTGCTTTCGTGACATCTAGTGTGGCACGATGGAAGAGGGGTGCTAGGTTTCTTCTCTGATAAGGACTCTCGCTGTCACACCTGGCGGTCCACTTCCTTCGTGCACAAACACTCGCCCAGCCAGCGGATGAGTGCAGCCAGTGCTAACAGGCACCCCCCTCCCCCTGGGTCCCCCTGTACAGGATGATTGCCCGCATGCTTATCCGTGACCCGGACAAGCGTGCCAGCCTGGAGGAAATTGCAGCCGACCCCTGGCTGACTGCAGGCGACGCTCCGCAGCCTGCCGACCACCTACCCCTCATTCACCGGGAGCATCTGTCCGAGGAGGACCATTCGCACATAATACAGAAAATGGTCAACGGCTGCATAGCCAGCAAGGACGACATTCTGGAGTAAGTCCGGCCTCTTGCTGTGTGCTCTTTTTGCACTAACACTTCGGTTGGTAAACATATTTAAAAGAGCGGCCAGCTAATGCCAAACACATTGACATTTGGGGGGGGGGGGGGGGGGGGGGGGAGGAGGCTGTGCTAATTATTGACCTAATATTGCAAGATCAAACTGTCCATGTGCTCGATACGGCATGTCCCATAATTGTAATTACCCTGCTTCATGGCAGGAGCCGTAGGGTGCGTTTCCTGTAGAAACCAATGCTAACCCTGTCATTCAGCTCCATAGCCTACCGCTGGCCATTAGTCGCCAGCCCCTTTCTACGAGAAGTATGCTTGTCACAAAATATGCTGAATTGCTGAAGTGAAATGTGTTGCTCGTGCTCGTTTTCGTGAGATTGTTTTATTTATTTTTAGTCAAGTGTATTAGTTTCAGGAGTTCGGGATAAAAGGGGACAAAGAGGCATGCTTGCTTGGGCCTAAAGCCTGCTTTGCCCTTTGCAGGGCACTGGATCGCAATGACTACAATTACATTACTGCCACATATTACCTCCTGGCCGAACGCAAGCTGCGTGCACAGCGGCAAGAAAAGGCTCAACAGCTCAACCGGACCTCCCGAGCAGACCTTTCCCCCATCGCAGTGACACCAGGGTAAGTGGGGAAGCTTCGTGCTCGAAACAAGTGCTGCACGTCTCACTTCAGTATCGGCGCTTCTGCAAACGCTCTTATTTTATAGAAGACCAACGTCCCAACCTGAAAACAGGCACTGCAAATTTCGGTGCCAAATTCCATTTTGTTGATCACCACCTTATTACTCCTGGGAGGGGTGTGGGTATAATTTGTTTTTTGTACCCACACAGTGTGTAATTGGTTTATTGAACTTTTAACCATACTGCTTATTTCTTTCTCTCTATTTTTTGCTACCAAAAAGCTGTTAAAACATGTTAGTAATAACCTGTTCTACAACCTTTGAGGATACACAAAGTACAAACACTTGGCGGTGATTTCTTTTAGAACATTCGTGGTTTCACCTCTAGAGAATGCAGTTGAACCTCGTTATAAGGGAGATGGATGTAAGAGACAATCAGGTATAAGGGACACTATTCACCCACATGGTTGGCCGCCCCATCTTTCCCATTAATTTTACTTCTTTTATAACAGACATTGTATATGAAGATGGTTGTAACAGACAAGTTGTGCTTGAATTTTGGTAAACAATCTCACTGCTAACAGACATTTTAACTTTAGATGCGGTGCCACCAGTTACTGACTGCATTTGCATCTGTTGTGGAAACAAAGGGGGACAACAGACCTTTCAGTCGCTGTTTATTATAACTTTAGCAAATGCAGAGTGGCTCATTCAGCTATGAAACGACGATGAGAAGCCCCGGCAATGGAGATGCAACATACAGAAGTGGTTAAAGCCTACCACCAAGCGTACAAACGCGACCGCACATGCGGGGTTCTGGGCAAGCCAACAATACCTGGAGCACGCGGTGGACTCTCCCGATTGCGTAGCTCCCAATCAAGAAGCATCGTAGATGTTGAGTCCTGCAAGCAGCCAGAGCACAAGCCGAAGAAGCTGTGCACTCTGGCCATTCATCAGGCTTGCAAACTCAACATCTACAATGCTTCTTCTACAGACAGTGCAAGAGAAGAAAGCTTGTCTTCAAGCTTTCCCTTTTTACACTGTCTGCAGAAAACAGTGCAAATACAGTCATGAAGCAAACAAAGATTCAGAACTATTTTATAAATGTTGGTGGTAAAACAAAAAAAAATAATAGACCTTTTTTTAACATGCTGTAGCATTCTTTTGTGCCTATGTTATAGGGCGCCCACGTTGAGCTAGGGGTTCACCAGTAAGTGAAAACATGGTGCCTGCTTATAAGAGACAGAAACTGCTCCCTGGCACGCGTCTCTTATGAAGAAATTCAGCTGTGTGGGGACACACCTGAGCAATCTTTATTTTATTTTTAGAAATGTTGCTGCAGTATATACGCTGATATTGTCGTACCCACTTACACACGTTTTCCACTTTTTTGATGACAGACCCAATCTCCTGTGAATAAAAAAAAATGTAGGTTCTTCATCTTTATTGCAAGTTCAAAAGAAGGTGCATTTTGCAGATGGAGCACTGGCTGATAAGAACTATCGTAGATAGTTTTTATCGCCCAGTAAGATGATAATTAAGACGATAGGAACACCAAGTTCACCCAGAACTGCATCTTGTGCCGGTGATTTCAACAGGGCCCATGTTCGTTGGGGGGGCAATCGTAGGGTTTGCAAGCTTCTTCATGTTCTTTTTCTCTTCTTAATTTATTGACCATTCTCTTCATTGACTGTTCATTGAATGTTCCCTTCATTCCTTCTCTTCATTCATTCACCGTGCTCTTCCTAATTCTGCTGCTGCAATATTTTTTTGTTTCGTTGTTATTATCTATAGTTTTCATAAATTCGTTGCAGCAAGCTAGAAACAAATTGTATGAATCGTTGGGATTCTCGGCATTTTAAATTGTCTTCCCAAGTAATGTTTGCAAGTATTTGCGAAATTTGGCAATACTGTTCTTATTTTAAAATATATGGTCTTTTCCTTATTTGTTGTTACATGGGTTCCTGGGTGATAGAAAACAGAAAATTGGCATTTTATTGCTAGTTTGGGCTGATAACATGCCAGCGTGAACTCGCACACCAGGATTCATGCTTCAGCGGTTCCACGTAGGTATCAGCTTCAGTGTATTTGGTCCACATGCTTGACATCTTACAGTGTCATTCTTCAGGTTGAAGTACTATTAAACGAGGCAGGTTCATGATGACATCTTGATCCCTGTGCAACCATGAGAGAGAGACAGTGTGCTCTTCATTCCACCCATTTACTCTAGCTCCCCAAGGTGATGTTCAGATTTCATGTGGATGATGTGCTCCCCTTGCCTCTTTCTGACTGAAGTGGCTCCTTCTGACAAGAATTTTACCATTCTCTCGGTGCTCATATGGGAGGATTTGCAGTGCTATACATGATAAAAGAAGTAATGCCAGGTTCTTTTGCTTTCAGTGATAGTTTCTATTCTGACCCTTTTTTAGTATTTTTATCTCATCTGCGAAGTGTAATGCAAAGTGAGGTTGAACAATGTGAGCTTTGTTTGGTTTCATTGGCGGTGTATGTATTACTTCAGTATCTCTCACAGTGACTTTGTCAGTGTTTAATTCATGGCCAATGTTTTTCACCTTAGCCAATAATTCTAGTCTTTGCTTCACTGATGGTGGCAACTGTACTGGCCAAGGTTGTTAGATACCTATTTCAGACCCTTGGATTCCTGCATTAGAGTGGTACAATCAACTTTTTGTAGTCTAGCCTCTATTGTTAATTTCTTTTCCTTTTCCTGTGAGTTTAACGTTGACACCAAGGTGTCATTAGCTTACAAATTCTTAATTAAGAGCACCATCAGTGCTTTGAACAGCTTCCTTGATTGACATAAATTGATTCATCTTGCACACAAGAAGCAGAAAAGTAGCAGTCCTCCAGCTCATAACTGCCAGTTTGTGAGATATATTGGCCCCTTTTTCGTGTTTTACCTTCCGCTCTTAGTTTAGAATCCGTATGCATATAGCATAGCTACGATTTTCCAACATCAGGTGTTCGAAGTGCTGCTTTTGTCATGGGAGCAGTTTCGAATGTGATAAGAACATGCACGTTCATAGCATGTACAGTTGAACCCCTTTATAAGAGACACGTACCGGGGAGCAGTTTCTGTCTCTTATAAGAGATGTCTCTTATAAGCAGGGTACCATGTTTTCACTAACTGATCAACCCATAGTTCAATGTGGGCACCGTATGACTAAAATAAGCTCAAAAGAACGCTACAGCATGTTTCAAAAGATTCATTCTAATTAATGTTTGGCCCCAGAATTTATGAAACTTTGTTTGCTTCACGACTGTATTTACACTGTTTTTTACAACTGATTCTACAAGCTTTTTTTTCCTTTCCTTGTTTGTGGAAGATGAATCGTTGATGTTGAGTTCACAAGCCTGATGAATAGTCAGAGCACACAGCTTCCGCTGTGTGCTCAGGCTATTCATTACGCTTGCAGGACTCGACATCTGCAGTGCTTCTTGATTGGGAGCTACGTGAGTGGGAGAGCCCGCATGTGCGATCGCGCTCCATTCAATGGATGGCAGTAAGCTTCAACCACTTCTGTCAGTTGCATTTCCATTGGTAGGGCTTCTCATCATTATTTCATAGCTGACTGAACCACTGTGTGTTTGTTGAAGTTATAATAAATAGCGACTGCAGGCGTCTGTTGTCCACCTGTGTTTCCAGAATGGAAGCAATTGCAATTAGTGACTGGTGGCACTGCATCTGAAGTTAAAATGTCTGTTACAAGCGAGATTATTGATTAAAGTTCAAGAATGATTTGTCCCTTATAACCAATCTTCTACATCCGATGCCTGTTATAAAAGAGGTCGATTTAATGGGAAAGATAGGGCAGCCAACTATGTGGGTGAAAAGTGTCTCTTATACCCATTTGTCTCTTACATCAGTGTCTCTTATAACGAGGTTCAACTGTAGTAGTACTAACAGCTGCCTTAGGTCTAATGGTCTTCTGACGTGCCAAGCAGACATCAGATAATTTCTCACCTGACATTTTAACAAGGAACTGGCCCAATAGCAACAGCGTAGGCGGCAGCAGCAGCAGCGGTCAGGGGCATTTTTACCAGTTTATAGAGGGCATAAAAACGCCAGTTTGCAAAGAGCAGCAAAAGAGGGTCACAAATGAGTGTGCGGCAGTCGGCTGCAGCTGTGATGCACGAGATGAGAGCTCCAGGTGGTCTAAATTAGTCTGTGGCCCTCACACTTGGCACATAGCTTATATAGCCCAGGTGTAGATCTGGTGCTGGGGTCCCAGCAATTTAATTTTTTGCACCCATGCACACACACAAACATGTGCTTTGCCTTCCCCTTTGCAAACCTCCTAGAGTGGGCTTAAAGGGCTGGTGAAGTGGTTTTGAAAGTGGGCAAATGTTTGTTTTTTACAATTAGTATGTTGGATAGTTTGACTGTAAAACAATTTTCGTCATATCTCGCTTGGGGACTGAGATATTCGTTGATAAAGTTGACCCGACGCCCCGCCCACTGCTCGCGGCTGTGCCGCCGGAAGAGCGAGAAACCGAGAGGCAGCGACCGGAAGTAGTGTCATATTCGGAAGACGGCCAGCGGCGTGTGGCGCCGCTTCGCTGTGTCCCAGTTTTCTCAGCGAAGTTCCGAATTAAGCAGACGTGCAATGTGCCCTTTATTAATCTTCCATTGTGTAGAGTTGCTACCGCGTTGATTTTCAACCGTAATGCTACTGTGTGCTTCCCTAAAGCGACTCCTAGATACCAAAGATTTCCTACCCGAGCGCCCGTGGCTACTACATTGCCTTCACGAGTAGTCGCAGGGCCGGCCGTGTCGTCGGGTGCTCTGTGCTTCATACGCGAAGAGACTGGCTCGAACAAATATGCAGGTACCCCTAGTTCCTGACCCATTATTATAAGGGGATTAAAAAATTCGTGGGACCGCAGCGCTCAGGGCTTCGCGAACTTCTTGCTCGTTTTGCCGATCGACGTTGTTGGCTGTGACGGAAACTGAGCTGAGTAGCTAGATTTTAAGAAGAAATCAAGCAAGCTGAAACCATGAAGTGTTTTCTGCGCGCGGAAGCGCTCCGCACACTCGCCGGTCGTGCATTCCCGTACGGCGCACGAAACGGCTCGCACGCACCACGCATGCCGCGGCAGCGACCGCTCTTCGCTGCCGACCAGAATCAAGGCCGTCGCCAAAAGTAAGTGAACGTGTGAGAGAGTGGATGAATAGTGTGGTGAAAAATTGTGCTAGGGATTGTCATCCAAGGTGATTTTGAAAGAGGTGATCGAATTCGTATCGCGATGCGGAGCGCCGACCGGTCGCGCAGCGCGTCGTCGGCAGCAACCTGCCCGAGCACGAGATGCGGCGAGAGGCCGACGGATGGCGTTACCTGCGCGCAAGAATGAACATAGCACCGATGGCTAGAATGACTATCAACGTGAAAATAAGGTTCGCACGCGAGAAATGGGATGATAGTGCGGTGAAAAACTGTTTTAGGGATAGTCATTCGCGATTGTAGAGGTAGCAGTGACCAAATATCGGTCTCGGTGCTAAGCATAAAGTTCCCAACCTCCGAGGCGATCCGTGCAACCGAAGCTGGCTGGAGCTGTTCGTGAAGGTGTTTTTCTTAAAGTTCGTCGGCGACAAGTGTGCTGCGTTTTGGTTCCGCTACCTTTCGGGTGACCACAACAGTTCGGTTCTCCTATTCTAAAACTGCGTTTGTGCAGCACTGACACGTTCCGCTGACCGGCCGCTCGCTAGCTGCTGCTTGTACGCATCGCAGGCCGCTGCACACAGCTTGTTGTACCGCCTGCCCGAATGCAAAAACAAAGTCGCACATGCGAAGAAGGGGATGATGGTGTGTCGAAAAAATGTGCCAGGAGTTGTGACTAGTGCTGGTGGTAAAAGCGGCGAACCAATATCTGCACAACTTCCCTGCACCCGAGAAGCATAAGTAGGCCATGAGTCGTCGGGGGAGAACCTCTTTCTCAAGCTCGCCGCGAGCGAACTTGTTGCGCTTATACTTCCCTCAGGCTCTCATATTCTAAGGAAAGATTGTGTGAACCCTCCATTCACCAGAGGTCCTTCTGGCCCGTATCTGAACGGGAACAGAATGAGATCGATGAGATCTTCAGGCCGAGCAGTCACGGCAGCGCCGGCACTTCCGAATATGACGTCATCTGCAGCCGGCCAATCCTGAAAGGCAGCCAGCGCTCTGACCGCGCCGCCGGGCAGGCGTCGTTTATTTTGACGAAAAAAGATGGTTTGGGTGTATTTACACATAAAATAAACATGTTTTTCGAATTCAGCGTCAAGAAAGCCATAAAGTAATGCCCCCAACAAAATTTTTTTGAAAAGCTCTTCACCAGCCCTTTAATGAATCAAAGTGGAATTGAGTCATTCAGAGTTCAATTGCTGTCCCAGTTATTCCCTTTTCTTTCGTCCATTGAAACCAGTAAGTACACCATAAGAACAAGCCATGCACAACTGCTACCCTCTTTTTTTAAAACATGTGGTACCAGATACAAAATTTGACTAATTTTTTTGTCCTCCTGACATGATAGTGAGCGATTTTTTATCTACATATTTACTGCAAGGATTGTGTGGATGCATGCGTACATACATATATATCCATAATGAAAGAGGAGGGGGTGCGATTCTTCATTTTTCAGACCGAGAGGCCATTTTCTGGTAAAAACATTTGGTCTATTAGGAACTCATGACGGCGGGCAGTTTGACCAAATCAGTTTAATTTGGTGTCAAGCAATAGCTATATCCCGCATGGAAGTTACATTTTAGCAAATTAGAAAAGCTTCATTGTGCAGTGCCAGAACCAAAATCACAAAGCCTCTGCCCAAGGCTCTCCCTGCTTCGGAGCAAAAATACCAGGCCATCTTGAGAGCTGCTGCTCATTTTGACAGTTTCCTTTTGTCTTCTGACTGATTCATTTGTAGGAGGGATGAGCATGAGGGATCGCCTTATTTTTTTATCTTCATCACTGCCAGAGGCTGCAATACAGCCGCACCGATTTGCTGGGTGTTGTAGCCCAGGTAGACCTCTTAGCTGTTACTGAGGCGGCTTGCATCTCTTCGGTCCTCCGGTGGAAGCCCTGTCCAGATCCTCTTCTAACCCTAGATTGCACAATATCCTATACCTTGAAAAAAAAAAATAATAACTGCATCTGTGCATAGTAAGACATTCAGTGGCTCAAACTGGCGGGTGCCGCGAATTCGTGATGCCAACCACAAAGTTAGCAACAATACAAAAACAAACAACATTTTTAAAGTACAACTAATCTGTAGCATAAAAAGGATTTTTGAAACCTCTGAGGGAACTGTAATTTTGGAGAGAATAGATTAAAAATATATATAGCTGTAGCACAGAGCAACCTTGTTTTTCAAAGCAGCCGACAAAAGTGCGCATCCTCATTGGAACTTTTGAATACAGATGGTGCTAGCTGTCTGTTCTAAAAAGCAAGCTTAACCACAAACATACAACATCTGAAATTTGCTGTTTGCCACTGTTATGTGGCAAATGCCGTAATTTGGTAGGGCATGAATTCACCACGGTTACCAAAGATATAGTGGTCGCCTGAGTCAAATTAGGAGGCACATCAATTTGTAATCAAGAACCTCTAAAACGTTTGCTGTAGCCTGGTGTGAGCATATTACTGTGAAGCCAGTGTTTTGGACAACTGTTTTGAAGTATGCACATTTGGAACACACTTGGAACTGAATATTTCTAGGCTTTCACATAAATGGACAGTATTTTGTAATAGTGACATTTTTCAATCACGTTGGAGGCTCTTATATTTTTGAAAATTTTGTTAGAACTAAAGTCACATAACAGGGCAGTCGCCCCTTTTTATGACAGCAAGCAGTTGTGTTGGTGGCACATGTTGGCAGAAAATATGTTCAACTGAACTTTTAAAAATGTTCTCTTGGGCAGATAGCATTGATGTATATGTGTATGTATGTATGTATGTATGTATGTATGTATGTATATACAGGGTGTCCCAGCTATCATGCACCAAGATTTAAAAAAAGAGCGATGGAGTTACTCGAAGAAAACCTAGTGCATAATGTTTGCGGTACTGTGGAGAAGTGGACAGTATTTTTTTCGTTAATTATAGTTAATTAAATAATTGTAATTAATTATCTAACTCGGTAATTACTGTCCTGATCCCCAAAGTGTCAATGAGGCACTTGTAGGTACCCGCGAGGGGCATCTAACTGCGGTATTTTCAGCGAACAACTATTTGCGTACTCATTTATTCTGGCTGATAAAGAAAACCCGCGAAATATGAAAAATACCACGTGACGACGCTCCCGCGCGTATCGTAAAGCAGCGCCCCCAAATAAGTTGATTGAAAACAACTACTTCGCCTGTCACCCGCCCGAAGAGACAGCGTATCACCTTGATAATGGCATGCATGGAAGGAGCAGCAACAGCAAGATTCGCGGGGCGCGTGTGCAGATAAGGCACGAACGCGGTCGCGATTTCTTCTTTCTTTCTTTTGTTTATTTCGTTCTGGCTAACTCAGACTCAGCCTGTTTGAGGGCATTGCTTTACGAAGCGCGCTAACGCGCGCGGAAGCGCCGTCACGTGGTATTTTTCATATTTCGTGGGTTTTCTTTATCAGTCAGAATAAATGAGTACGCAATTAGTTCGTCGCTGAAAATACCGCAGTTAGATGACCGTCGTGGGTAACTACAAGTGCCTCATTGGCCCTTTAGTGATTGGGACAGTACTTCTCGAGTTAGATAATTAAATACAATTAATTAGTTAAGTCTCATTAAGGAAAAAAATGCTGCCTGCATCTCCACAGTACCGCAGACATTATGCACTAGGTTTTCTTCGAGTTACGCCATTACTCTTTTTTTAAATCTTGGTGCATGATAGCTGGGACACCCTATACGCCTCGAGCGCGGCCTGTAGGGGCGCCACTGAAATCCCCCTAGCGGCCCGTTTCGAAAGCAGCCGCGGGAGTCCGCGCCCCGCTCCCCAGTGCCGCCGCTGCTTTTGCGGCACGTTCACGACCGAGCTTTACCATTCGCGGGCGCTGGAAATCCATGTTTATGTGGAGCAGTCACTCTGTTCGTAAATAGGGTGTGTTTACGAGAGTGTAAATGTTTCTGACGGGATCTTAGTGTGGTATATTCGGTCTGTATAAGCTCCAGGTGTGTGTCACAGGCCAGCGTCGCGGAACCGGCGTGTGATGGAGACGATTGTAGTTACACTGACCTGAATTTGCTAGCCGTGTCTCCGTAACCACCGGTTCCTCAGATGTTCATGCTACGGCTATACACTACGATTTAAATCGGTTTTGTGCGCTTACACAATCAGCGGAGCACTCATACCTGACAGCACGCCAGTTAAGTTTGCCAATATTATAC